>NC_088226.1:45284510-45584510 GCF_036934945.1 Oncorhynchus masou masou | reverse complement strand
TGAGCCGCCACTACTATCTGTCATGCTCAAGCTTTCTTCACACACATGCACACACACAAACATCACGTGCACATTCATGCACACACGCAAGGACACACACGCACAGCTATGTCTATCTATACTTGTGAGGACTTTTTTGGAGACAAACAATTGATTCCCATTCAAAATCCTATTTTCCCTAACCCCAAACCTAACCCTTATCTAATTCTAACCCTAACCCTAACTCTAACCCTAACCCTAACCCTAACCCTAACCCTAACCCTAACTCTAACCCTAACTCTAACCCTAACCCTAACCCTAACCCTAACTCTAACCCTAACCCTAACCCTAACTCTAACCCTAACTCCAACTCTAACCCTAACTCTAACCCTAACCCTAACCCTAACCCTAACCCTAACTCTAACCCTAACCCTAACTCTAACCCTAACTCTAACCCTAACCCTAACCCTAACCCTAACCCTAACTCTAACCCTAACCCTAACCCTAACTCTAACCCTAACCCTAACTCTAACCCTAACCCTAACTCTAACCCTAACTCTAACCCTAACTCTAACCCTAACCCTAACTCTAACCCTAACCCTAACCCTAACTCTAACCCTAACTCTAACCCTAACCCTAACTCTAACCCTAACCCTAACCCTAACCCTAACCCTAACTCTAACCCTAACCCTAACCCTAACTCTAACCCTAACCCTAACCTAACCCTAACTCTAACCCTAACCCTAACCCTAACCCTAACCTAACCTAACCCTAACTAACTCTAACCCTAACCCTAACTCTAACTCTAACCCTAACCCTAACCCTAACCTAACCCTAACCCCCTAACTCTAACCCTAACCCTAACCCTAACTAACCCTAACTCTAACCCTAACTCTAACCCTAACCTAACTCTAACCCTAACCCTAACCCTAACCCTAACCCTAACCCTAACTCTAACCCTAACTCTAACCCTAACCCTAAACCTAACCCTGGCCTAACCCTAACCCTAACCCTAACTCTAACCTAACCCTAACCCTAACCCTGGCCCTAACCCTAACCCTAACCCTAACCCTAACTCTAACCCTAACCCTAACCCTAACTCTAACCCTAACCCTAACCCTAACCCTAACCCTAACTCTAACCCTAACTCTAACCCTAACCCTAACCCTAACCTAACTCTAACCCTAACCCTAACTCTAAACCTAACCCTAACTCTAACCCTAACCCTAACCCTAACTCTAACCTAACTCTAACCCTAACCCTAACCTAACCCTAACCCTAACCCTAACCCTAACCTAACCCTAACTCTAACCCTAACCCTAACCCTAACCTAACCCTAACCCTAACTCTAACCTAACCCTAACCCTAACCCTAACCCTAACCCTAACTCTAACCCTAACCCTAACCTAACCCCTAACCTAACCCTAACTCTAACCCTAACCCTAACCCTAACCCTAACCCTAACTCTAACCCTAACCCTAACCCTAACCCTAACCCTAACCCTAACCCTAACCCTAACTCTAACCCTAACCCTAACCCTAACTCTAACCCTAACCCTAACTCTAACCCTAACCCTAACCCTAACCCTTATCTAACCCTAACCCTAACCCTTATCTAACCCTAACCCTAACTCTAACCCTAACTCTAACCCTAACCCTAACCCTAACTCTAACCCTAACCCTAACCCTAACCCTTATCTAACCCTAACCCTAACCCTTATCTAACCCTAACCCTAACTCTAACCCTAACTCTAACCCTAACCCTAACCCTAACCCTTATCTAACCCTAACCCTTATCTAACCCTAACCCTAACCTTAACCCTAACCCTAACCCTAACCCTAACCCTTATCTAACCCTAACCTTAATCCCTTGCCAGGGGTTTAGTTCTGAACAGAACTATTACTTTTGGGGTTCCGTTCCACTATTCCGACTAGAAAAACAGTTCTGAACCAGTTCTGTTCCTTTTTAAACTTTTGAAATATATATATATATATAAAATATATATATAAAATAAATATATATATATATATTTAATATATATTTAATAGCTCAAGAATAAATTGCTTCATCAATGGATAGAGCAACTTGCTACGGAGCGGACAAACTACAGTATGTACATGCATTGGACAAACAAGTGTGGTGTAGGGTGCGAGAATAGACTGACATGTTGCGGGTGAGGAGAGCACTGAACATGAAGCGCTGGGCACCTTGTAATTATGACGTATAATATCTGAATTAAGCCCACATAATTATACCTACGGAGGAGCGTCTTCTATGAAGGAACTTTGAATGTCTTTGAACTTCAGAGAGTTGGCTTAACTGACGGTGGACCAGAGCTAGCCCTTGATCATGACTCTCAGTTCCATTACATTACTCATAATTCCGCCTGGAGTTTAAGAGCTAGACCAGAGCTAGCTAACTAACAAGCGTGTGTGTGCAGAGCGGCACCAGAATTAAAATACGTCTTTAAAAAAAAAAAAAACTTTTTGGAGTTAATAAATCCAATGTGAAACTTGATAACTATAGTATCCTTAACTAGCATTGAAAAAAACTCAATCCATTCCTCTCTAATTAAAAATATCTCTCCCTAATTTCTGAATAATGCTTGTAACGTCAGTAGATACAGTAGACTATGCGTGCTTCGGAGGAAGGGGGAGGGGCAGGTAGCCTACACACACACACTCTGAAATATTTTCAGCTGGACTGGAAAATAAATTCCTGGAATGTAAAATAACTTTATTAACCAGTTCATATTCTTTCAGTTCATATTCATGGTTCTGTTCTGGAACTTTACAGAACACTTTAGTTCTCAGTTATGGTTTTGTTCCTCAAAAAAAGTAATTTTATGGTTTCCGGTTCTGTCCCTGAACCGGTTCCAACCCCTGCCCCAAAAACCTAACCCTACCTTCTAACTCTAACCCCTAAACCTAACCGTAGCCCTAATTTTAACCCTAAATCAAACCCCTAAGCCTAAAATAGCATTTTTACAAGTGAGGACCAGAAAAATGTCCTCACTTCTCAGAATTGTAGTTTGTTTACGGTTCTTGTGAGAACGTCTCGTACTCACAAGTATAGTGAAATGTGCACGCACGCACGCACGCACGCACGCACACACACACACACACACACACACACACACACACACACACACACACACACACACACACACACACACACACACAAACTAGAATGCACATGCCTGCAGTACTTGTCTATGGCTTAACCAGCCTTTGTCTTTGTCTTGCATTAATTACACTTCCACAGCTATAGATCCACTGTCTAACCCTGCTGATTGCCTTCTCTCAATGCACATCAAACCTAATTGCAATTGTTAACCTTTACGCTGCACTCATAAACTAAATTGACTATTGGTCAGCTTTGGTTATAATGTGTTCGGCAAAGAGTTGTGTAATTTCCTTTTTAACTCTCACACTTCACATGACTCACCACTACATGGAAAGCTCTATATAATGAGTACTTCGGGTTCCACAAGTTTTTCCATCTGTAAAGCAGTATTCTGAGCCATGAAGCTAGCTGAGACAGCAGCAGCACAGTCAGTACAATAATGGTGCACACTCATGGAGAAATATGACTGCTGATAAGTACTTAGCATCATAGGAGGACGTGCCTTCCCTTCTCTTGATAAAACAAAAGACGCCCCTTCTGTGTTTCTACCTGTAGAATCACAATGCTCGCCAGTGGCTGAGAAACTTGACTTTGAGCCAATCAGAGAGCACAAACCTCCACGTGGGGGAGCGGATGGAAGTGACAAGAAAAAGGAAGAGTGATCCACCCCCTTTTCATCAGAATTGTTCTAACTAAAACAATAAAGCTGCATAATACATATTTAGAAGTAGAGCAAGTCTTTCCATCTGTGAAATCATGTGCACCTGCTCATTACGTAGCTAACTAGCTAGCTAACATTAGCTTGCTAACTGAGCCATACAGCACGGGGGTGGCAGCAAGATGTTGTGGGGGTGCTGTGCTGCAGGAGTGACTGGTGCACTTCACAAAATAGATGGCATCATGAGGAAAGGAAAATTATGTGGATATATTGAAGCAACATCTCAAGACATCAGTCAGGAAGTTAAAGCTTGGTTGCAAATGGGTCTTCCAAATGGACAATGACCTCAAGCATACTTCCAAAGTTGTGGCAAAATGGCTTAAGGACAACAAAGTCAAGGTATTGGAGTGGCCATCACAAAGCCCTGACCTCAATCCCATAGAAAATTTGTGAGCAGAAGTGAAAAAGCATGTGCGAGCAAAGAGGCCTACAAACATTACATTACATTTACATTTAAGTCATTTAGCAGACGCTCTTATCCAGAGCGACTTACAAATTGGTGAATTCACCTTCTGACATCCAGTGGAACAGCCACTTTACAATAGTGCATCTAAATCATTTAAGGGGGGGGGGTGAGAAGGATTACTTATCCTATCCTAGGTATTCCTGACTCAGTTACACCAGCTCTGTTAGGAGGAATGAGCCAAAATTCACCCAACTTATTGTGGGAAGCTTGTGGAAGGCTTTCCGAAACGTTTGACCCACGTTAAACAATTTAAAGGCAATGCTACCAAATACTAGTTGAGTGTATGTAAACTTCTGACCCACTGGGAATGTGATGAAAGAAATAAAAGCTGAAATAAATAATTCTCTCTACTATTATTCTGACATTTCACATTCTTAAAATAAAGTGGTGATCCTAACTGACCTAAGACATGGTATTTTTATTAGGATTAAATGTCAGGAATTGTGAAGAACTGAGTTTAAATGTATTTGGCTAAGGTTTATGTAAACTTCAGACTTCAACTGTAGCTAGCTCCACCGACTCTCTACAGCTAAAACAGCTTTATTCAAAAACAAATCAATTGTGATTGAATTATAATTTTGCTAGCTACACACAAAAATGTTGGGTTGTTTTGTTACCCAACCGCTGGATTGCAGGCATTGAGTCACTTAGGTGGTTTGTTTTCTTAAAGACTGCTGGGTTATTGATGCTTGGTGCTCAGTTATTGATGCTGGGTTATTGAGATTTGACCCAACGGGTCAGCTCAGAAGACTAGAGGCGTGGCTTAGTAGGGATGTGGCTTTCAGGTAGATATTTTTGGTCTGTGAGAGTGAATGTCATTCTGGTTACAGTTTTTGATAATTGCTTACACATGATTTCTGAAACTATGTCTCCTTTTCTTTAGACTCTACACACAAAACCCCAAAACACACACAACATGAAAAACATCACACATCTCACGCAAAACCAAACACTTCATTCAAACTATTTTAACTCTTCTCAAAATTGTGTTTTGCATCAACACTACACACAAACCATCAAGTGATTAGCTCTTATACACTCCAGCTACACACGGCTGTGACAAATGTAAAACACTACTATCTTGTGTCTTATGCATATTCAGTGTGCAGTGGAGTCCATGGCAGTTTGTTTAAGCACTCACACGTACATGTATGTGCACAAATATATACAGTATGTATGCATATTCAGTATATAGTTAGACTAAAACCAGAAATGCAAGGGTGGGAAAATGTAATGTATTTCTTTCTCAAAACACTGTGTTTTCATCCAGATTTCAGGAGGAACAGTAACAAACAAAACCAAATACAGTAGAAGATTAACAAATAGGCTTGTCCTCAACCCCCTCTTACTCTCACTCCTCTTCCTCTAACGCTCTCTCCAAAATTGGCCTCCATTGTTGTCCAAACCAAGAAAGCCTACCTGAAGCCTATTTATAGTGCTCAGGCTCTGATTTCTAAGTGAAGAAATTAGCTAGAAGTGTTTTCACACGTCAGCACTGGGTGTAAATGTGTGTGGTGTTTGGTATGGCAGTGTTTTCCAAACAAAACACAAGACCTGTTTGTTTTGAATGATGTGTTTAATGTAGAGAACTGTGTTTAGTATTTTGCAAAAAGTGTGTTTTACAATTGCAAACTGAGTGTAAAGCAGATAATGTGCTTGCAGTTTTGCAGACTTGGTCTGAAGATTTGGTACATGAGTTAATGGTTTCACTGAGTGTGCCTCAAGTACCACTTTTAGTGTGTAAGCGATTGTAAAAAACAACTCTAATCTGTTCTGTTGATCACATTTTAAGGTTTAGCACTGACACAGTTTTAATGAGGTTTACACAAGTGTTTGAGTTCGTCAAGTGTCTATGCATCTGCCATGCTCCCTCAATGTTGGGATATGCAAATATAATAATGTTTGGAATATGTCACGTAAAAAAAATAGGGATTTTGGGTAATGCAAACAACCCAACATGTTTTGTTTTTCCTGCAACCCAACTGACTGTGTCAAAATAGCCCAGTGTGTTTGGGCTAATATTGGGCTAATGTCCAATATTTACTGACCACTGGGTTGCCAAACCTTTATAAGGTATTTAGATCAAGTTTGCCAGTACAACTAAGATAATACCTTAGAAAAATGAAAAAAGTAATATTCATACTTTTGAAGGCTAAAAGTTGTATATAATATATACATTTTTGCTACTTTAGGTCAATATGACAAAGAGTTGTGTCGGTTTAAAATCAGAGCAATTTTTTATTACCACGAAATCTTACAATTAGCTACGTGGGAAAATACAAGGTTGGCATTTTACATCTGCCACTTTTGGTAGAAATGTAAACGGTTGGTATGTCCCAGTCTGTAATGGTAGCTGATATATTGTTTGTAGAAAAAAAATTATGAATCTACCTCAAATTATATTTCCCCCCACAAAAATCAAAAGCCTAAAAGTGTTACTTTGGCCGCGGTCTCCCCTAATGCTGTGTAATACTGTAGGCTTATGTATTACAGTTTTCCACAAGTTTGCTGAATCTTTGGGCCATTTTCCCAAAACACAACACACAAAAGTCTACAAATCTCTAGCAAAAGCAAATACTGCATTCAAAACGGTTCTCTCTTTCCAAAATGTTTCTTTGCATCAAAATAACACACCCGTCATATGAGTAGATCTGTCTACCAACCAACAACACACTGATGTGCTCAACACAAAACATGACTACGAATATCCCATCAGTAGGTTTATGCCTTTTGCATTTTCAGTATTACACTGTAGCCAGTTGTAAAAGATTATTACAGTAATGTACACATACTCAAATATACTCAAATAAACATTTT
Source organism: Oncorhynchus masou masou (assembly GCF_036934945.1). NCBI lineage: Eukaryota > Metazoa > Chordata > Actinopteri > Salmoniformes > Salmonidae > Oncorhynchus > Oncorhynchus masou. Next base: position 45,577,404 of record NC_088226.1, on the reverse strand, counting down.
TGAACACTTGTGTTTTGTATGTAACACTTTCCAAACCTAACAGGAGAAAACCAGGAAAAACATTCAGTAAGATAAAGCGTTTTCTGTTTGAAACAAAATGAAAGTGGCTCATTCTTTCAAAACTCTAAACACAAAAACTAAGAAAAATGTAAGAGAAAATACATTAGGTTGCATCCTGCCTCCTGCCTCCTATTTTGGTCTGACCACAGCACCGCATCTACATCACAAGCGATGTTCTCCCTGGCTAAACAGTGGGGAAAGAATCTTCTGGAGTGATGGATCCAGCCCCCAAAAGCCCCCACATCAACTTCACCACATGCATCCTCCATTGCCTGGAGAAGAGGCACGCGTGCGAGGGGATGGTGGTCATACACCTTCCATCGCCATGCGGCTGTTCGATGAACCAGTTGCGGACCAGAGCAGCCGGGTGGAAACTCACGTTGTCGCAGATGACAACATACCTGGGCTGCTCTGGTCCGCCCCTCTGCTCGGTTGGAATGAGGATGCCGTGTAGTGTGTCCAGGAATGTGATGAGAAGGGCGGTGTTGTAGGGACCAAGGTTGGCATGGTGATGGAGGACGCCTTCCTGCCTAATGGCTGCACACATGGTGATATTCCCTCCACACTGTCCAGGGACATTCACAATGGCACGGTGGCCAATAATGTTCCGTCCCTGTCCACTTCTTTTGGCTAGGTTGAAGCCAGCCTCATCAATATAAATATAAACGTGCTGAATTGTACCGGAATCCAGCTCTTTTCATATTTATCTGATTTGTATCAAATCATATGTCACATACTATACTTGTTGTCTGCACTACGCTACTCATCTAAAATGTAAATGCAGTTGCATGTTAAAACATACTGCATTCATTCATAATCTATTGATGAAGAAACCGTGTGAGTGAAATCCCTCAAACGGACGAGGGATATTCCTGATGTTCTCACAGGACCATGATGCACATTCTCAGAGCCTTGAAGCGTCCCACTGGGCCCAGACGTCATTTCAACATCTAGTTTTGACTTAAATATAGTTGAGTTGTCAACTAACATGAATTCAACATGAAATCAACCAAAAATGTCACGTCATTGAATTTAGGTTAAAATGTGGGTGGAAAATACAAAATCCCCTTGCGTTAATGCTTTTTGCAAATCCAATCAGTTTTCCACGTTGATTCAACATCATCCCATTACATTTTACGGTTGAAATGACATGGAAACAGCGTTGTTTCAACCAGTTTTTCCCCCAGTGGAATAGCAGCAAACATTGATGGGTAACGGGGCTTCTCTGAGCTATCTTGATGGTACACAGTGTTCAGAAACCATTCTACTGATGTGTTCTTACAGTAGGAGACGATCTAAATAATGGAAGACGTTCTATACTGAGATTCATTTGTGCATGCCTTTAAGGGAGTATGTTTCAAAAAGGATCAGAGAGGCGATAGAGAAAGATGTACAGCTCCTTTCAATGATCAGACTTGACAGTGACATCTATTCATATCCAGCTTTCAAAAGAGGCGTCTACGTGAACTGTATGATGATCTTTACATCTGTCTCTCTTCCCCTCTGTCTCTTGCCCTCTCCCTCTCTCTCTCTCTCTTTCTCTGACAGGTATAGCTAGCTATATATTTTGCTATAGGCTGATATTCTGGGATCTTCTGACAGGCTTTCATGTTTAGGAGAGTTGTAAGGGGAGTGAGTGTGAGTGAGAATGTAATCCACCGTTCTACTGTATCTACCTGGCATAGTGAGAGCCCACAGGGCTCACAGTGAAGACACAAACAGCAGCCATCTTTTTCGCAATCATGTCCCTACCCTAACCTGCTACATAACACAGCCCACTGTAACTGTGTGATACGCACTGCAAAGTAAAGACCATGGATGTCAGGTCAAATATACATTGAACAAAAATATAAATGCATCATGTAAAGTGTTGGTCCCATGTTTCATTAGCTGAAATAAAAGATCCTAGAAATGTTTCATACACACAAAAAGCTTATTTCTCTCAAATGTCGTGCCCAAATGTGTTTAGATTCCTGTTAGTAAGCATTTTGACCTTTGCCAAGATAATCCATCCACCTGACAGGTGAGGCATAGCAAGAAGCTGATTAAATAGCATGATCATTACACCTTGTACTGGGAACAATAACAGGCCACTCTAAAATGTGGAGTTTTGTCACAACACAGTGCCACAGATTTTGAGGTAGCGTGCAATTGGCATGCTGACTGCAGGAATGTCCACAAGAGCTGTTGCCAGAGAATTCAATGTTTATTTCTCTAACATAAGCCGCCACCAGACGTCGTGTGGGAAAGCGGTTTTCTGCTGTCAACATTGTAAACAGAGTAACCCATGGTGACGGTGGGGTTATGGTATGGGCAGACATAAGCTCTGGACAACGAACACAATTGCATTTTATCGATGGCAATTTGAATGCACAAAAACACTGTGACGAGATCCTGAGGCCCATTGTGAGGCCCATTTTATTAAGGTATCTGTGACCAACAGATGCATATCTGTATTCCCAGTCATGTGATGAATTTATTTCAATTGACTGATTTCCTCATATGAACTCATATGAACTGAAATCAATGAAATTGTTGCAAGTTGCGTTTATATTTTTTGTTCAGTATAGTGTCGCCGCTGATGACGTCACCGGACCGTCCCTTTTCCCAGAGAAAAGAAGTTATCTTGTGAGTGTATGTGACCATCGCTGTTTCACAGTGTTCATGCAAGAGTTTATCATTCACAGCATGAACACATCATCCACACAACGAGTCACAAACACACACTATTAATATTCACCCAAGCACACACACAACAGAACAGAAAATCATTTCCAAATGCCAGACACACGCAAGGGGATACACACTCTGCATCCATTTAGGCAGTTCTCACACCTATGATTTACTATGTTTCTATTAAAACGTTAGGCCCAGTACATCTGTTCCTCCTCTAGTAGCAAAGCTCTGTTATGTGGTTGGGAGTGTTGTCAGCCAAAATATGTCTGCATAGTGAGAGGTTCCCCAGGCCTGAAGGAGCAGGTGTTTTGTAACAGAGTGAGAGGTTCCCCGGGCCTGAAGGAGCAGGTCTTTTGTAACAGAGTGAGAGGTTCCCCAGGCTTGAAGGAGCAGGTCTTTTGTAACAGAGTGAGAGGTTCCCCAGGCCTGAAGGAGCAGGTCTTTTGTAACAGAGTGAGAGGTTCCCCAGGCTTGAAGGAGCAGGTCTTTTGTAACAGAGTGAGAGGCTCCCCGGGCCTGAAGGAGCAGGTCTTTTGCAACAGAGTGAGAGGTTCCCCAGGCTTGAAGGAGCAGGTCTTTTGTAACAGAGTGAGAGGTTCCCCAGGCCTGAAGGAGCAGGTCTTGTGTAACAGAGTGAGAGGTTCCCCAGGCCTGAAGGAGCAGGTCTTGTGTAACAGAGTGAGAGGTGGTGGACAGGAACAGAGTTCCCCCTGTGACTGACTCTCTGGTGAGACAGAGTGGGGTGCTCATTGAGCCAAGGCCTGATGGCAAGTGACACATGGTAGTTTTGGACTCGTACTACAGCGTGTGTGTGTATGTGTGTGTGTGTGTGTGTGCGTGTGTGTGTGTGTGTGTGCGACACTTTAAAGACCTGTCATCGTCACAGCAGTTTTCTTGATTTTTGCTTATTCTAGACACTGAACGTTATCAGATCTTCAACCATAACCTAATATTTGATAAAAGTAACCTTTATTTAATAAAGAGAAGTAATGCAACACCCAATTGTAAAAAAATAACTGGTTTCGCCACCTTTAGCTGGAATGACTGCAACCAAACGCTTCCGTAGTTGTTTATCGGTCGTTCAGGGTGGGCCAAAATACATCCACAGCTATGTGGTTGCAGTCATCGCAGCTAAAGGTGGCACAGCCAGTTATTGAGTGTTAATGGGTAATTTGACAGTGACTTTTTCACACAGAGGCATTGGCTGTTGCTTAACCTCGTTTATTAAATAAATTAAATTAGTATACAAATGGTGTGTTGTTTGTTCACTCACACAGTAAATCAAAGTTGATCAGAGTTGAAATCACAGAGTAGAAAAATGCAGGCTTAAATTAACACGAGTTGTCTTATCATTAGTGTTCATAACTGGAGTCGATTGGGACTGATTACTTTACAGTAACTCCGTTAAGAGCAACCAGAGACAGGGAGCTAAAACTATGGCGTAGCTACAGATGTGGGAGTGGCGTCATTGTCATATTTCCCAGCATGCACTGTTGCAAGTAGAGTTTTTTTTATTGTTTGATTCAATATCTGTGTTTTTGCATGTATATTGATTGTTTTTCATCTTGTGTTTCGCACTGCTATGTAAAACATTTACCTAAACTAATCTGTAAGTGTTTGGGATTCATTACAACAGTGACTGATAAGGATTTCCAGTTTACATGATGTACAATAATCTCTGACAACAGCAATTTACTCCTTGCTCTGGCATGTATTCTGAATGTAACTTTTAGATTCTGTAAATTTGCTGGACATCCTCTCTCTAAAATGGATACAACTAGAGGTTGGATGTCACATTGCAATCCGCCATAATATGACACATTAAAGGGGGCAAATACCTTTTCACGGCACTGTAACAGGTACTCACAGACCCCAGGAGTCCCTGCCTGGGTCCCCGCCACACACCTGTCTGACCCCATGTCATTGTCACACAGTCTATTCTGGACGGGCTGTGGAACGGAGAGAAGGGGAGGGTGAGAGGGTGAGAGGGGCAGATAGGTGAAATGAAGACTTATATAACACTATTTCAACTAATAAATCAACTGTGTTAGAAATTAGATTCACTTGTTGGACATTTGAAAAAAATCTAAGGATATACTGAATGCATTCATTACACAACTGTGAGAACACTCACAAAGAGATGAAAAATAACCTTGGTGAATTATTGGATCGAAGACTCTTTTGTCATTGTGGCTATTTTCTCCGAAATTAAAGGCAGATTAATGCTAATGAAGAGACATGGGCTCTTTCTTTCTCAACACCGTAGACTGATAACTAATACGTACATCACATGGAGAACTGCTGGCTCATGGGGGATTTCTCTCTCTGATGTGGCCATGGTTCAGATGATGTAACATCTCGATTGATAGCCAACACATCTAAGATGGAAAATAAATTAATAACAAGGCTTACATACATGACACCAAAACAAAGGATACATGTTCATTCATTGATGCCATGCATGTAAGCATCCACACACACACACACACACACACACACACACACACACACACACACACACACACACACACACACACACACACACACACACACACACACACACACACACACACACACACACACACACACACACACACACACACACACACACACACACACACACACACACACACACACACACACACACACCACTCCTTAGTGTCTGATGACAGGACTTTAGAGAGTCTGAGGCACACACATATACAGCGTTCTTTCTTCTGCTCACTTATTCATTTTTAACATGAGACTGATAAAGGTTGCTAGACAGATGACAGACTACTATTCATGAATTACCTGTGGTGGTGGTGGTTGCCTTTTAACAATGATGATTTGAACACTGCTGCTACACCTCACTCTCCAAGGTAGGCCTACATAAATGAATTCAATTAAGGAACCAACTGAAGGGAAGAGAAAATTCACCACCTCTTGTAGGACAGTGGAAGTTGATAAGAGCGCTTCTATATACTTAACAGTAGAACCAATACCAACATGTTTTCGGCCCACCCCGTAGTTTTTCTTTTGACATTTACAGAATGAAAATGATAGAGGATTTTGTATTTTTCAAAATCCCCAAGGACCAATCACAAACGGAATACAAAACAAAACATGATGTGATTGGTAAATGAGTTCTGTTCAAAGGAAGCCGAAAAGGTATGGATATCAAGATTCCAGGCGCGGTGTTATTTAGTTGGTTTTGGCGGTAAAGGCGCGTTACAAACGTATGTTCTCTAGTCTAGATTTAGGAAGAGAAGTAGCCTCGGCCCGAGGCTAGATGGATGACTTTTCGTGCTATTGATAGCACCCGAGGCAGTATTTATTGGAGAGGTGAGAGTGAGAACTTATCACAGGAAACAGTGAATCTCTCTCAAGACAGAAAAGGTTATCCGGGATTCACAGATGTCTCAAATATTTACATAAGGTGCGCTCTGAAATTCAATCTCTCTTCTCTTTTTCTTTCTCTCGTTTCCTTTCCCCTATAAAATAGCTTACATCCTTCCTCTATTGGAAAACACTGGGGAAACATTATAAAACAGTTGCATTAGATATATCAGAGGAAGCCAAATATTTATGCGAGGGGAAGGGCCATAGTAGGCTTAACTTCCCTCGCATTAGTGTAGGCTTATGTCTCCTCTATGGGGAGATATATATTTATATAGAGAGCGCTATCGAACCCAAACATTTTAAGCTTGCCTGTAATTTCTCCAATGGTTCACCGTTGCTCTTCTTCCAGCCTCTCTCTGCCGTCATCTTTCACCGTAGGCTTCCAACCAGCGGCAGGGAATGGCAGTAGGGCTAGCCTAGATATCTGCACACGAGGGGAAACAGGGAAAGAATATTGAATGGATAAATAGAAAAACTGCCATCAGCAGCAGTACAGAGGCAAAGGTCTCCAAGAATGCTGTCATTTCCTCGAAAACACAGCAGCTATGTGCTGACTGTGTCCGGTTTGCCCTCTTTTAATCCCATTAATGTTTCCACAGTATCTGACTGTAAACAGTGTGAATGACCATTCTGCACTATAGGCCTTTACTTTTACATAGATACTCGATTTAAAAGTATGAGTGGTCTGTTGGCTCTGCATTAATTAGATTGGCATTGACACAGTAAACTACCCCTCTGTCGACCTTCCATATTATTTACTCATCAGGTAATTAATTGTCACTTAACACTTATAACCCTTCATTCGATCGGCTCAGAGGCACATAGAGATAGGATTTGGAATAGGGTGGGAAAATGGGTCATGAGTGGTGCTTGGCATGGTGTTGCCCATGCCGTGTTTGGGCCCCTGCCAGGTGTGTGATATGAGCAGGGTGCATGGAGTTGGCCTGGCATGCCTGTTATCTCCACACACTGACCACCGTGACCTTGTGTATGAGGGGCTTGAAAGGAAAATCCGCCGCACCGGCAGAAACATCTGCTAACTTCATGTGTGGTGGCAAGAGCGGCTGAGCTGAAGGAGGTGTACATACACACACGCAGGGATACACGCAGAAGATATTTTGTCTTTTGATAGCTCTCCCTGTGACAGGGGAAACCATGCCTTTTATAACAGCTTGCCTCCTCAGAGATCTCATGCAGAGAAAAGTGTCCTGAAGGCTTAGAAAGATCTGTGCTCATTCTTTCTATATCTCTATAAACACATTTCCTCCTGCAGGATTCCTGTCCCCATCAGAACCAGGTTTTCTCTCTGTGTGGTCTGATGTATGCCATTATTATGTATGAGCCAAATCCCTGTAATTCTCTATATTTGCTCTACTGTTGTAGTGGAGCTGCCTTTGGGGGCAGTGGCGTAGAGTAACATTCCTTTTTCACTCCCTCATTGGCCAGTCTGACGTGGCTAACGACATCATCACCAGGGACATTGTGACCCTGTTTCCCTCACCGCAAACTATAACTACAGCACCGGAACCAACCCACGAGTTTTCAGCAACTCTGCATGAATAAGTAATTAACACACTGTATGTTTCGAGAATATCTATGAGAGATGTGCTGCGGTATGTGTGTGTGTGTGTGTGAAATCACTGAGTCTATGAACAGCCTAAATTAGTTTCATTCAGCCAACTGTTGTGTTTCATAGAAACTACACCAACATTCTGTATGAACCCCCAAAACCGACATCACCACCTCTTGTTCTCCTTGACGGAGACTTTGATCTCACATCCCTCCCTGTTTTGTTGATTTTAAAAAAACCCAAAGCCCACTCTGTCTCTTCCAGGAGACTAATATTTGCATTTCCTCCACATACTTCTCGGCCGCGAACCATCTGATTGGAGCTTTTCAGAAACATAAACTTCCCTTGATGATGTGTGTCGCTTGATTACAAATAGTTAAATGTCCTAAACACAATTTCAAATAGTTAACTGTAAATATTTATTTTTGACCACATTCATCATCATGCCTGCTTAGTAGAGTAGTTATTATTGTCATTATTAATTTATGTTATGTTGGAAAGCATGTACTGTAGTTTGCATGATATTTACAATGGGGAATTCCAGCTCTAGGAAACAACATGACCACCTAGATTTAGTCTCTATCATCAGAATACTGGGTTATTTCCTTTACAAATAATCATTGCCTTGTTTTAGTTTAATTTTGTATGACGCAGAAACGGACGACAACAATTGAAAGGCAATGGTAAGGCATTCACCTGGGCAATCAATAAATCAACTGGATTACGGACTTGCAGTGATTTGTTCAGTCAAGGACCTATTTGTCATTTGGCCCTGTGTTGTTCCTGGGCTCTAATATGCTGTCATCCAGGTGATGGCTGTTACCATGGTCCCCAGGCAGTAGTCTGGTTCGTGGAGGAGTCGCGATGAAATGTAAATAGATGGTTTAAGAGGCTCCACTTTGTCATATCATTCTCTTATGTGTATTTATGGTAGTCAGTGTGATGGTGGGCGTGCGTGTCTATGTGTGTCTATGGGTGTGTGCGTGTGTGCCTGCAAATGTGAGTGTGTGTATACGTGAGTGATCATGTAAATGTAAGGGTGTGCGTGTGCGTGTGCGTGTGTGTGTGTGTATGTGTGTGTGTGTGTGTGTGTGTGTGTGTGTGTGTGTGTGTGTGTGCGAAAGTGAGAGACTGAATGTGAATATATGTGTGTATCCCTTTCTAACTATGGGTAATGTGTGTGTGTCATTGTGTGTCACAGAGTCCAATTTTGCCGGTGTGATGGAAGTCATAATAGTTGTGGAGAGCAGGTCTGATTGAAGTCTGTTTGGAACCCTGTGAGGCCCAGCGGTGTGTGTATGAGTCAGGTCTGAGCCAGCCGGATGGGCAATCAGGATTGAGTCGGGAGGATCCGTGCAGGGCTTGTTCAATCAGCAGGTATATGAGCCCCACTCAGCAGGTCACAAGGCTATGCATTTAATGAGCAGCTCAAACCACGGCTAACTTTCTATCCCTCCCGGGAAGCTTGTGGCCAATATTTTGCTCGCTCTCTCTCTCTCTCTCTCTCTCTCACTCTCTCTTACTCTTTGTTTCTTTCTTTCTTTCTTACTCCCCTCGCCATCCATCACGTTCACACATTCAGAGAGAAAATCACTATGATGTGACACTGTAGGAAATTGCACTAGAGCTCTGTAGATGGCAGTGTAGCACAAAGTTCATGCCCGCCACAGTTTGAAAAACAAACTACTGATAACTAAGACAAATCCTTTAAGGAGAGGCATGCCATGCATTCCTAAAATAACTGTGTTTAAGCTTACCATTTAGCCTAGTCCTCTTGATGTCAACACACACACACATCACAAACAAACTGAAATGGTCCACCCACACAAGACAGTTGAAGGAGGCTGAAGAAATTTGCCGTGTCACCTATAACCCTCCCAAACTTTTACAGATGCACAATTGAGAGCATCCTGTTGGGCTGTGCCACCATCTGGTACGGCAACTGCACCGCCCACAACCGCAGGGCTCTCCAGAGGGTGGTGCGGTCTGCCCAACACATCACCGGGGACAAACTACCTGCCCTCCAGGACACCTACAGCACCCGCTGTCACAGGAAGGCCAAGAAGATCATCAAGGACAACAACCACCCGAGCCACTGCCTATTCACCTCGCTACTATCCAGAAGGCGAGGTCAGTACAGGTGCATCAAAGCTGGGAATGAGAGACAGAAAGAAGCTATTTATCTCAAGGCCTTCAGACTGTTAAACAGCAATCACTAACACAGAGAGGCTGCTGCTTACATACAGACTTCAAATCATTGGCCACTCTAAAAAATGGATCACTAGTGACTTTATTAATGCCACTTTAATAATGATGTTTACATATCTTACATTACTCATCCCATATGTATATACTGTATGTACATCTATTACATCTTGCCTATGACACTCGGTCATTGCTCATCCATATATTTCCATGAACTTATTCTTATTCCATCCCTTTACTTAGATTTGTGTGTATTAGGTATTTGTTGTGGAATTGTTAGATATTACATGTTAAATATTGCTGCACTGTCGGAACTAGAAGCACAAGCATTTTGCTACACTAGCAATAACATCGGCATGTGACCAATAAAATGTGATATCTGGAATCCCATGTGTCACGTGTGTCATGCACCCAAAAAATCTGAAGGGGCACAAAGTACATGAAGGTGGCTGGGGGTAGAAAGTTTGAACATATTGAATTGAGAGACCCTTTTCCTGCCATTTAGAGCCATAATCATTGTGCATTTTCTTGTCCCACAAAACAAAACGCAGCAAAGCACCTATGTAACGCCCTCACTCTGTCACTCAAAAATGAATTCCAATGTCTGCCTGCCAGCTGAAACTAATATCCAATGTGTGTGCGTGGGTAGGCTACATACCACTCCCACTCCGAAGCGTAGGCTAATGTAGCCTACTGACGTTATGTGATTGAGAAATTAGGGAGAGAGATTTTTTATTCGAGAAGAATGGATTTACTTTTTCTAGTTAAGGATACTATAGATATTATGTTTCACATTAGATTTACTGTATTAACTGGAAAAAGGAAAAATGTGTTTTTATTTTAATTCTGCTGCCACTCTGCACACACAATCTTGTTCGCTCTCTATCGAGCTAGCTCTGGTCCAACGTTAAGCCAACTCTCTGAAGTTTAAAGACATTTAAAAGTTATTTCCCAGAAGCCGATCCTCTGTACAGTAGGTAGAATTCTTTGAGCCTAATTCAGATAATGCATGTCATAACAAGATGCCCACAACGTCAAACCAATCCTCCTCCTCTACCCCAAATGTCTGTTAAATCTCATACTCTGCACTTGTCTGTCCAATGCATGTAAACAACTATAGCTTGCCGCTCCATAGAAAGCTGCTCTATCTGCACTGATTGGTGAAATCATTTAATGTTGAGCCAAATGTAAAAAAAACAACATCCATTTCAGATGTTTAAAAAGGAACAAAAAGGAACGATATAAACTGTAACTTTTTGGAGGTTCTAACCAGTTCAGAACTTTATTTTGCTGGTTGGAACAGTGGAACAGAACGGAAAAAATAATGGTTCTGTTCAGGATAAAAGACTTGGAAAATAATTTCGTTTCCAACCCCTGCTCAAAAATATGTGAAATCTTCTGCATATCTAAGCATACCTCTTGAACTGTCTGCGTTCTACTGACTGGTGGTCATTTTTTTTTAGAGAAACCAATTATGCATCTCTGCATTTCTGCTCAAATCTGGCTAAAAGATTGAAAGGAATGTGAGTCTTATTCAGTACATTTAGTAATTGCTTGCTTTTCTAAAGTCTACCGATCTTGCCAGGAGGCATGCCAGCTAAGATAGTTAGATAAACTAGCTACTCTAACTTGATTGATAGCCTGAAATGGCTTCTTAGTGGCTAGTTATGAGGTTGGGGGGTTGGGAACCTATCTGGGATATCTAAAGCCAACTTCGTAAAATTGCTAGGTGGCTAGTAGTATTACAGAGAAACAACAACAAAATGGAACCCAATTTTTTTCTTCTTCAAAAATGTTTTTTTTTTTTTTTTACAGGAAAAATCAGTGGGCATGGCGGCTCTGCCTGCGTGTGTGTCTCTGATGAGGGGTGATGGAAACGGCAGAGTCCATCTCATCCGCTCCATGTGCTGTCTGGGAGGACAGGCCCACTCTGTCAGCCAGAATAAACTAAAGTCCTGAATTCATTTGCATTCATGTACATCTCTAAATGTCTTCCACTGTGTTCCTCAAACAGTGACACCACTGTGAGGAGCTTCATGTTCCTGAGTGAGCTGGGCATCCCGAGATGAACATAGCATTATGGTCTATAGGGAAAGCGGAAGAGATTGAAGGGATATTGATGGACACAAGAAAGAAGGGCAGCAAGGATCAAAGATGAGGGGAAGAGCGAGAGAGGATAACAGAGAGGATATTGATATAGACAGAAGACAGTGAGTTTAGCGAGGGGAAGAAGGGGGAGATAAAGTCAGAGTGAGCTGAGAGGGAAATGGAGAGAGAGAGATCGGAGGAAAAATAGGGAGGGCTCTGTGTTAAGTTTTGGGAGACGGATGTGACCCAGTGGTTAGCCATGTCCCCTGTGGGGTCTGGGGGCCAGCGGCCCCTCTCTGGCTCTCTCTGGGTCTGCCGGGCGCACCGCTCCACTCTGCTCTCCTCTGCTCTTTTCTCCTCCACATCTGGAGTCTGTTAATTGTCACCAGAGCCAGGGCCCATGGCATTACACCTCCCCCCAAAAATGCACAGGATCAGAGTTTTCAGAGAGAAAGGGATAAACAGTCAGGGTCTAATTTTCGTCTCTTTCAGCACCTTTATATCTCTGGAAGGAGAGTGTGTCTGTGTCTGTTAGTCTGTGTTTAATTATTGCGTAAAGGCACATCATTTTTTTGCCTACTATGTGTAGTAAATGAGCAGTCTGAGGCATACCTCATGTATGATACAGCAGCCTTGTGAATGACCTGACCTCAATAGACGAACCTAAATATCTGAAACTACTCTGAGTTTGAGTCAACACTAAATCTTATTGGAAAGGTAATGTGTTGATTTGGATTTAAGCAAAAACACATTTTTGGAAGTAAAACTAGTTTTGCGCAACTCTTTGATAATTCTAAGCATATCTCTGGGTTGGTCTCCCCACTGCTGACATAACAACCTCCACTCTTCTGGGAAGGGTTTCCACTAGATGTTGGAACAATGCTGTGGGGACTTGCTTCCATTCAGCTACAAGAGCATCACTGAGGTCTGGTACTGATGTTTGGCGTTCCAATTAATCCCATAGGTGTTTGATGTGGTTGATGTCAGGGCTCAGTGCAGGCAAGTCAAGTTCTTCCACACCAATCTCAACAAACCATTTCTGTATGGACCTCGCTTTGTGCAGTGGGGCATTGTCATGCTGAAACAGGAAAGGGCCTTTCCCAAACTGTTGTCACAAAATTAGAAGCACAGAATCGTCTAGAATGTTTCTACAACTTGATTGGAGTCCACCTGTGGTAAATTGAATTAATTGGACATGATTTGGAAAGGCACACACATGTCTATATAAGGTCTGAAAGTTGACAGTGCATGTCAGAGCAAAACCAGGCCATGAGGTCGAGGGAATTTTCCGTAGAGCTCTGAGATAGGATTGTGTCCAGGCAAAGATATGGGGAAGGGTAACCAAAACATTTCTGCAGCATTGAAGGTCCCCAAAACACAATGACCTCCATCATTCTTAAATGTAAGAGGTTTGGAATGACCAAGACTCTTCCTAGAGCTGGCCGGCCAGCCAAACTGAGCAATCGGGAGAGAAGGGACTTGGTCAGGGAGGTGATCAAGAACCTGATGGTCACTCTGACAGAGCTCTTGAATTCCTCGATGGAGATTGGAAATCCTTCCAGAAGGACAACCATTCACCAATCAGGCCTTTATGGTAGAGTGGCCAAATGGAAGCCACTCCTCAGTAAAAGGCACATGACTGCCCAGTTGGAGTTTGCCTAAAGGCACCTAAAGATTCTCAGAACATGAGAAACAAGATTATCTGGTCTAATGAAACCAAGATTGAACTCTTTGGACTGAATGCCACGCATCACGTCTGGAGGAAACCTGGCATCGTCCCTACTGTGAAGCATGGTGGTGGCAAAATCATACTGTGGAGATGTTTTTCAGCAGCAAGGACTGGGAGAATAGTCAGGAGCGAGGGAAAGATGAAAGGAGCAAAGTACAGAGAGATCCTTGATCTCCTGAGAGCTCCAGAGCTTTGAGAGGTCCAGCTAGAGCCCGGACTTGAACCTGATCGAACATCTCTGGAGAGACGAAAATAGCTGTACAGCAACGCTCCCCATCCAACCTGACAGAGCTTGAGACGATCTGTAGAGAAGAATGGGAGAAACCAAGCTTGTAGCGTCCTACCCAAGAAGACTCGAGGCTGTCATCGCTGCCAAAGGTGCTTCAATGAAGCACTGAGTAAAGCGTCTGAATACTTATGTAAATGTAATATTTCAGATTTTTATTTTTAATAAATGAGCAAGATTTGTCATTATGGGATATTGTGTGTAGATTGATGAGGGGGGAAACAATTTAATCAATTTTAGAATTAGGCTGTAACCTAACAACATTTGGACAAAGTTGAGGGATCTGAATTCCTTCCTGAAGGCACTGTATAGTGTAAATAGATAGATAGATATGCATTTAGGATTGTCTGTATTCTCTCCTTTACAGTTTGTGCTACAGTACACACATCTCTGACTAGGTAATCATGGCCACACCACCACAGGGCAACCACTGTGAGTACAAAAAGCTGAGACGCTCAACTGAATATTTATCCAGAACCATGTCTGTGTCTGTGAGGGTGTGTGTCCTTGTGTGTTTGTATGTGTGTGTCTGTGAGGGTGTGTGTCCGTGTGTGTGTATGTGTGTGACTGCGAGGGCGTGTGTCCGTGTGTGTGTATGTGTGTGTCTGTGAGGGTGTGTGTCCCTGTGTGTGTGTATATATGTACGTCTGTGTGTCATCAGTGTTGTGGCCCAGGGGATTAGGGGTTAGCAGACACCTCCGGGAATGTGTTTAACATCAGGAGGCGCTGATGACGGATTTGAACGCTGGTCAGTCACCGGCGGAGATAAACACGCCATTCATCTTGTGTTGTCAGGGAGATGACCCCAGTGTCCACACACCGAGACCGTTCCCTAACGGCCCCACATAGCAGTGATCCCCCACCAAGCAGGCTGCAAACCGGCTGCAGGTTTCAGGGTCCAATACTTTGAAATGGTCAGCCGTGGTGCAGAGAGCAGAGAAAGAAAAGGGGACTGGGGAGATGAATGGTGGTGTTGATGTGAGGGCATAAGTGTGCCATGTGTATGCATAGAGTTCCTGATACGATACCCCTTGAGTGTGTATGTGTTTTGTATTATGCCGTGTAATGGCAATAAGATTCACGTCTGTGTGTTCTAAATTTGTCTATCTGTGGACGCGCTGTGAAAGTGCATGATTCAGCAGTGTCCACTGTGCATGGGTGTATGTTTATTGCATACCTGCGTGCATACACAGTTGAAGTCTGAAGTTTACATACACCTTAGCCAAATACATTTAAACTCAGTTTCACAATTCCTGACATTTAATCCTAGTAAAAGCTACCTGTCTTAGGTCGGCAGGGTAGCCTAGTGGTTGGAGCGTTGGACTAGTAACTGAAAGGTTGCAAGTTTGAATCCCTGAGCTGACAAGGTACAAATCTGTCGTTCTGCCCCTGAACAGGCAGTTAACCCACTGTTCCTAGGCCATCATTGAAAATAACAATTTGTTCTTAACTGACTTGCCTAGTAAAATAAAAAGTTAGGATCACCACTTTATTTTAAGAATGTGAAATGTCAGAATAATAGTAGGGAGAATTATTTATTCAGCTTTTATTTATTCCATCACATTCCCAGTGGGTTAGAAGTTTACATACACTCAATTAGTATTTGGTAGCATTGCCTTTATATTGTTTAACTTGGGTCAAACGTTTCAGGTCGCCTTCCACAAGCTTCCACAACAAGTTGGGTGCATTTTGTCCCATTCCTCCTGACCTCCTGACAGAGCTAGTGTAACTGAGTCAGGTTTGTAGGCCTCCTTGCTCGCACACGCTTTTCCAGTTCTGCCCACAACTTTTCTATGGGATTGAGGTTAGGGCTTTGTGATGGCCACTCCAATACCTTGACTTTGTTGTCCTTAAGCCATTTTGCCACAACTGTGGAAGTATGTTTGGGGTCATTGTCCATTTGGAAGACCCATTTGCGACCATGCTTTAACTTCCTGACTGATGTCTTGAGATGTTGCTTAAATATATCCATATAATTTTCATTTCCTCATGATGCCATCTATTTTGTGAATGGCACCAGTCTCTCCTGCAGCAAAGCACCCCCACAACATGATGCTGAAACCCCCGTGCTTCACGGTTGGGATGGTGTTCTTTGACTTGCAAGCCTCCCCCTTTTTCCTCCAAACATAACGATGGTCATTATGGCCAAACAGTTCTATTTTTGTTTCATCAGACCAGAGGACATTTCTTCAAAAAGTACGATCTTTGTCCCTTTCAGTCCTTTCAGGTTACATTGATATAGGACTCTACTGTGGATATAGATACTTTTGCTGTTGTTCTGGGATTGATTTGCACTTTTCGCACCGAAGTATGTTCATCTCTAGGAGACAGAACGCATCTCCTTCCTGAGCGGCATGGCAGCTGCGTGATCCCATGGAGTTTAAACTAGCATACTATTGTTTATACAGATGAACGTGGTACCTTCAGGTGTTTGGAAATTGCTCCCAAGAATGAACCAGACTTGCGGAGGTCTACCATTTTTTTCTGAGGTCTTGGCTGATTTCTTTTGATTTTCCCATGATGTCAAGCAAAGAGGCACTGAGTTTGAAGGTAAGCCTTGAAGTACACCCACAGGTACACCTCCATTTGACTCAAATTATGTCAACTAGCCTATCAGAATCTTCTAAAGACATGACATCATTTTATGGAATTTTCCAAGCTGTTTAAAGGCACATTCAACTTAGTGTATGTAAACTTATGACCCACTGGAATTGTGATACAGTGAATTATAAGTGAAATACTCTGCCTGTAAACAATTGTTGGAAAAATGACTTGTCATGCACAAAGTAGATTGTCCTAACAAACTTACCAAAACTATAGTTTGTTATATATTATTTGTGGAGTGGTTGAAAAACAAGTTTTAATGACTAACCTAAGTGTATGTAAACTTCCGACTTCAACTGTATGTCTGAGGTCTGCCTGTGTGTATGTATGTGTGTGTGTGTGTGTGGGTGGGGGGTGGGGGGGGTCACGGTGGAAGGAGTAACAGTAAAATATCTCAGAGGCTGTCCGTCATAAAGCTAATGACTTCAGCAGACTGAGCATGGCTTTTGGCTTTTCCCCACTGCTGACACCAACACCCATAAAACGCTGCATGTTTGGAATGCAGAACATGATTTTGTGGAAAAGAACAGCAACAGACAGATCACAGAGAAGCCTTGAACACTCACTAAAGCGGTTAGACGACGGTTGCGTTAGACTCTCTCTGAGACCAAGACCCAGAGGAGGTTCCATTTCTGGTGTTCTGGGCTGGCTGGAGACTGAGCCCCATGTAGACCCTTAGACAGTGAAGGGGGGATGAATTCAAGGTCCAATGTAGCCATTTTATCCAAATATTTATGGGTAACAATGAAGTACCTTACTTAATTGAAACAAAAATAGTAAAGAGCAATTTCTCAAGCAAGACTCTTCCTAGGACTGTCTGGGAGTGGTCTGAGTGGGGAAGCAAAAACTAGCTGTTATTGGCAGAGTGCTCTGGCAATGTCACCAGACAGACCAAAACTCAATCCCACCAAAACAGGCGGTCTATTCAAACAGCTCTTACACTAAAAGGTCATTAGCATAACTGTCACAATTTCACAGTATTATTCCAACCTCATAGTGTGGAAATATATAAAAAACACAGAGAAATCACATTAAAGCCCAGTCGGTCAGTCAGTTTAGCAGGATGTAGAGTGATTGGTGGGTGTCCCAGGTCCAGTTGGGCCTGGGAAGGAGGCTGGATGATACATGGGCCGCTATGACTGTCACAGTGTTTACACCAGGTCAGCACAGCATACCAGTCCCCCTAACCTCTAACCCCTGACCACAGGGTGAAGTTAGGGTCAGTTTACCAGGTTCAAAAACAGAGGAGAACCCAAACCTGAAATCAGTGAAGTCCCACAGGCCTGAAACAAGTCTAATAGGAAGGAGAGAAAGAGAGTGACTGAGTGAGTGACTGAGTGAGTTGGTGAGAGACAAGGTCTGAAAAGTTAGCCTACTTCAACATTTTGGAAAGTTTGTTGAGAGAGTGAAAACAATAAAGGAGACAGAGAGTAAAAGTGCATTTTTCAGATGATTATAAAAGAGTAGATTAAAATCAAACACAGTCAAGTAATAGGTTCAAGGAGTTGATGTAAAATAATAGAAGTTAATGTGATAACATGTAACAAATTGTGAAGCAACATGTGATAACATGAAACTACCATTGTGACAACATGTGATAACATGAAACTACCATTGTGACAACATGTGATAACATGAAACTACCATTGTGACAACATGTGAGCACATGAAAAGATGATCTTGTGAAATAAATTTGACAACATTGGATGCAAAATGTTAACATGTGATACCATGGAACGACACCTGACAAAATTTAAACATGTGACTTTAAAGGGCATCATTTGCATTAATTTAATTTAAACAATCATGGTTCCCTGCAGATTTTGTATAGTTCCCTGGTTTGTTGCAGGGACCTACCCAAGAAGGTTTTTAGGACATTCTTAGAACGTTATGTCATTGTCCCGTGGACCCGTGGAGGTTTTTGTGTAGTTGCAGTGAAAATACAGTTAATCTACAACAAGTGACTGTATTTTTACAGCTAAATGAAGGAGTTAATGTTAAAGGACATTATGCTGCATGATTACTTGGGACTCAACCTCACTTGGGATTTGAACTCTCAACCTTTTGGTTGAACGCTACCTGAAGTTCCTGCAGAGTCACCAGGTCTGCCGACATAAAGGAGATTGGCTATATATGCATTGCCAAGAATGCATTTCTGCACTTTTCCTAAAGTATATACAACAGCTTGAAGGTGTTATTTATATGAAATAACACCTTCTATGAAATAACACCTGCTGTATTCTGATTTCAATTAGTGCAAAAAATATTGTAACGTTTTGCACTGTGACCACACTTGGGACCTAAACTTATAACTTCTTGGTCGCTAGCAACCTGAAATATCCTGCTTCATGTCCCGCTACACAATCAGTTCTGTGAGCATAAAAGAGATATAGCCACAGACTTATTGGCAAGAACACATTTCTGCACTTTGCTAAAAGCTGCCCAGACTCAAGTAAATAGTTCTAGCAGTGTTCAAGGACACTCGACATAGAATATACATGAATACTTACGGGATTGAACCTGCGACCTCTTGGTTGAGTGCATCAATGTTTCTGCAGTACTACCAGTACCATACTTATTGCTTGGAACATGTATTAACATAAAATAAGGGTATGGGTAGGGTACAGTGTTGTTCCCTAGGATACTTCATAGGTACACATATGAACTCACATGGTACAGTTGGGACATTTTTCAACCTAATATTTTGAATATAAGATATGATCATCACCGCGCTTTGATAGGTGGGAGGGGGGGGGGGCAATATACTGGTGGTCAAATATATAACCGTCAGTGGAAGCCTTGTAGCAGTTGAAGTGTTTTATGGTTATGCCAATGCAAGTTGAGCACACCCTTTGACATGGTCTCTTCTGAAAACTTTGTAAGAGCTTGTGTCATCAATGAGCTGCACTGTAAAGATGTTAGTGTGCATTTTCCAGTAAATGAATGGCAACTTGTTGCTGAAATGTGTAATTTCTTAACCGAAAACTATTTGTCAGTAAGCTTTTGCAAAAATGTCACAATAAACTCCAGGCAACGTGCTGTCACTAGCAATACATGCCAGTAACCTACTGCTTTGACAACATGCAACGTTATTTGCTGATTGGCAGTGGTGATGGGGAAATGAAGTGTTGACAACAAAAATACAGAAAAAGGCATGTCAAAAATGTTATACATTGATTTGCATTTTAATGAGGGAAATAAGTATTTGACCCCTCTGCAAAACAATTGACAAGATCCTTCCGTGTAGTTCTGGGCTGATTCCTCACCGTTCTCATGGTCATTGCAATTCCACGAGGTGAGATCTTGCATGGAGCCCCAGGCAGAGGGAGATTGACAGTTCTTTTGTGTTTCTTCCATTTGCGAATAATCACACCAACTGTTGTCACCTTCTCACCAAGCTGCTTGGCAATGGTCTTGTAGCCCATTCCAGCCTTGTGTAGGTCTACAATCTGGTCCCTGACATCCTTGGAGAGCTCTTTGGTCTTGGCCATGGTGGAGAGTTTGGAATCTAATTGATTGATTGCTTCTGTGGACAGGTGTCTTTTATGCAGGCACTAAACTGAGATTAGGAGCACTCCCTTTAAGAGTGTGCTCCTAATCTCAGCTCGTTATCTTTATAAAAGACACCTGGGAGAAAGAAATCTTTCTGATTGAGAGGGGGTCAAATACTTATTTCACTGTTCAAATAAACCTACCATTAAAATTATAGACTGATCATTTCTTTGTCAGTGGGCAAATGTACAAAATCAGCAGGGGATCAAATACTTTTTTCCCTCACTGTATTTCATCGTTTATATGTCTTCACTACTATTCTACAATGTAGAAAATAGTAAAAATAAAGAAAAACACTTCAATGTGTTGGTGTGTCCAAACTTTTGACTGGTACTGTATGTTCTTGGCAACAAATTAGTATCTGGTGGCACCGCTGAGACATTAATGCACTCCAGACCGAAAGGTCTGCAAGTTCAAATCCTGAGAACATTTCTTAAAAGTTCATGTCAATTGTACCTGAGCACTGCTACTTTTTTTTGCTGAAGTTGTCAGATAATCACACAATTATTGACTTGATTCAGGGAGACTTTTCGCAATGAAGAAATGTATTCCTTTCAATATATCGATGACTGATTTCTCTCATGGCCACAGACCTGGTGGCCTAGCTTGTTGCTGGCATCCCCCTTAAGAAAAAAAACATGATTTCACATGTGGAATTTTTTTTATTTTTGGAGCACTTCACATGCAACATTTTATATGTGAAAACGTGTTTTTGGAACACTTCGCATGGGACATATAAACATGTGAAAATGTGTTATGCGAACACTTCACATGAGATCATGTGCTTACATTTTGTCACATGTAGTTTCATGTTTGCATCCCCATGTGTCACATTTATTTCACATGAGATCATGTTTTCACATTAACTTCCCATCTTATATTTGATCTGACCCAGATTTGAAATCACAACCTCTGGATTTGAGGTGTGCTGATCTTTCTGCAGCACCACAAAGTCCGAAGCAGTCCCCTACACATTTGAGACACAAGTATAGGGACAAAGTGGAGTAGCAATTCAGCAGGTCGGATACGAGGTGTACGTGCCAGGGACTTCAAATGATCGCAGATTACAAAAAGAAAGCCGCTGCCTAAACACCTTTTTCTCAAGCTTAGAGCAGAACGACTTTGAGTGGCCTCGGAGAGCCTCTGAGGACAATGAAGGCTACATACTTACGGTCTCTACGGAAGACGCTTGTAAGTCATTCAAAATGCGATAACCCTCGCAAGGCTGCCCGACCCAAACGATATCCCTAGCCGTGCCCCCAGAGCATGCGCAGACCAGCTAGCGGTTGTGTTTTCTGACATTTTCTAGCTCAGGCTGTTATCCCCACCTGCTTCAAGATGTCCACTATCATCCCTGTGCCCAATAAAGGGAAAGTAACTGAACTGAATGACTACCGACCCATAGCACTCGCTTCCTTCATCATGAAGTGCTTTGAGAGGCTTGTCAAAGACCACATCACCTCCTCCCTCTCCGACACACTCGACCCTCTCCAATTCGCCTACCGCCCGACAGATCCACCTACCACGCAACCACCATTGCACTGCACACTGCCCTCACCCACCTGGACACCAGGGATACACATGTGAGGATGCTGTTCATAGACTACAACACACTCACATCCTCATCAACGGGGCTGCCATGGAGACGGTCAAAAACGTAAAGTTCCTCAGCAAACACATCTCCAAGGAGCTGAAATGGTCAAACCACACAGACACAGTGGTAAAGCAAACACAACAACGACTCTTTAATCTCAGGAGGCTGAAGAAATTCAGCCTGTCCCCGAGGGTCCTCACAGTATTCTACAGGAGCATCGTCGAGAGCATAATGTCTGGCTGCATCACAGCCTGGTACGGCAACTCCACCACCGCTGACCACAAGGCACTACAGTGGGTGGTACGCTCAGTTGAACGCACCATTGGGTGCACACTGCCTGCCCTCCAGGACAACTACAACACCAGGTGTTGCAGGACGGTCAAGAAGTAGCACGAGTCACAGCCTGTTTTCCCCACTTTCATCTTTCAGACACGGACTGTACAGGAGCATCATGCCTAAGACTAACAGACAGGCCAATAACTTCTACCCCCAGACCATCAGACTAAACAGCCATCACTAGTTATTTCATTATTGTGAGTTCAAATCCCAGTTGATGACACAATTAAATAACAATTAAACATACACAAAGTAGTCAAGGTGTGCCAAATATGTGTTAAACATTCTGTTAAAAGAACTGTGTGTGTATCATAATGGCTCATTTTTCTTGTCACACGTGAAAACACACGTGAAATGTAAAATCATGTGGTTTTTCCTTAAGGGTAATCAAGGAACAGTAAATGAAAAAATAGAGAGAAATGTGAAAGAAAAGGTTAAATGAGTAAAATAGGGTAGGAGGGGTGGCATGACTAAATTAACCAGGCTGGAGGGTCTGATATGACTTATTAGGCGGTTAACTCGCCTAATAAGTCACATCAGACCCTCCAGCCTGGTTAATTTTACAGCTCCAGTTCCTTATCTCCTCCCCCCTAGAGATTGGAGGGGTGGGGTTTGTTAGATCTCACACTCGGACCCTGGAAGGGTGTGTTGCTGGCTCAGGAGGGCACTGTTTTCAGAGACACCAGTGTCATTTCCGCCAATAGCTCATTATCATGATCCTGTAGCAGGGGGCATTGAGACCCATTAACACCTGGCAAATAATTAACACATATGTCTCTATTTAGATAAGCAGCAGGGTCACAATGGTGGCTATCATCTTCATCATCAGCTTCAGTTGTAGCATCCAGACGTCACCCTCCAAATCTTCACTGAGAAAGTTGACCAGCAGAAGGACGCAAGCAATTATCCTGGCTACACCTTTAATAGGGCCTTGAGGTGAGATCCTGTACAGTAGATATTATGTTTATCTCAGTAGAGCCTGACTCTGGGGTGATTGTGGCTGACCGAGAAGTCATCAACATTTCAAGCAGATCCCTATCACACGCCTTTGTTCTGGGACTGGTCACCTCCTCATGAGACACCACAGACAGACCCCATCTGCAGCCCGGATACCAGAGCTCGGTCCGTCTCCCACTGTTACCCTGGTAACCAGACTGCCAGGAGAGGGACAGGAGATGATGAGTTGTCATTTTTTAAATGAATACTCAAGGTATTTGTAAGTGAACTGTCAAAGGTAGATATGTGAAAATGAATAGTTATCTGGAGGTGAGCTTGATGTTTCATGTCAAGAGGGCTATTCCATGATATTATTTTTCTGACGTTGATTTTACTGTCAGCCTGTCACAGGGGATGTGTTGTTTGGCATAAATTAAGTTGATACCTTTGATACATTTTGATTACGATTGATTTTTAACCAATACACTAAATTACATTGATCATGAAGACATACTGAAGTTGCTTACATCTACGACATTTTGTAATAACTGTTTTACACATCAACACATTAATTCCACAACTCCATTAAGAAAGTCACTATATCCATTTAGTCAAGTTATTTGGATCCTAAAACAATACTCGCTGGCTCCATAATATAATTCCAAAAATAATCTGAATGGAGTATATTGTTTAAGTTAACAAAGTAGCATTGTCTCTGCCTTCATAATCAGCGCCAAATTTCCATATTTCCTCTCCACTGCGCTCTCTAAATCAAATGGGGTTACAAGGGGACAAATGCTGAATAATAATTTTATCTTTGAAGACGGCTTGGTTTCTGTTTAAATGCTGTGTTAATCTGTGCCTACGATTCATGTCTAAGGTGTCTGTAATCGAGTGAATTAGCAAGATTAGAAAACCAAACAAACCAAAAACTTTGCTGCACTAAACTTTTGGAGAGGAAGCAAGCTATATATTGAAATTGTACGAAAGAGTGCTTTGCTGACCAGCGGATTAGATCAAGCCAAATGTTGATTGTCCCTGAAGCCAATAGAACCACAATGGCTGTTTTTCATAGCAGAGCTGGTTGCATCACAGAAACCAAGCCTCCAGGTATCCTCTTTCACGGGTTAGAGACCTCATTGTCACTCCACTGGTGATGACTTGTCAATGGCTCTCTCTAGGAAACAATTTAACATTCCACTGACAAGGCTTTGCACTGGGGCCACTAAAGCACAGCAGCATAAGCCTTCCACTATATAAACAGTACACAACCCATGACAATACCACACAAACCCGTCATAAACAGTCATAAACAGGTAGGTGTTGAGTTTGTAGGTCAAATTATAAGAATGATTTATCACTGTCTGTGGTTGAGGGCTAAAATACTGTCCATTCACAAAAGCTTAGCTCGTGAAGTCGACAATGCTGCTTACCTTCATGCTCAGCTTCTATCCTAAATAATAACGATAGAGGGCAGTATTTCCCTTTTCAATCCTGCTCTGACAGTGGTAGTTTAGCTTGAAAGTGAAATGGGCCTCATACAAATTGTCAAAAATTCAAGTCAGGTATTTTTTTGACCAACTTTAAAAAAATATATTATATGTTTTACTTTATAACCTGACAGTTGTAGTATGCTATTTGTGAACATTATTATTATTTTGTTATAACTAGTAGCTAGGTTTTTATATTTCATTTGTGCGAGCCATTATAATCAGGTCCAAAGAAAGTTGCAATTTTGATAGTGCAGATTTTCCTTAGATTGGTACTTATACAATAACACAACATGATACTTACACGTAACATATTTATTACTGAAATCATTGTTTTATTTCTGATGCAAATGCTTGGTGACTTGACAAGTTGACAAGGTCATACAAACAGAGCTGTCCATTTGTTATCCTGTGGTCCTCTGTGTGTTGTTACCCAGTCATCAGATTATATGTGCTCAGACAACATGAAAAATAGCCTGTGACAAGCTACATGTCAGAATAGCCACCGTATGTATCATGTAGATGCTGATTTATACCACAGTCAGCAACATGCTCGACAATCAAACAATCCTCTAATAATGCTCAGTGTCAATAGACATTTTCCGATTAGTGAATTGATGTAAATCCACAGGTTGAATACATCAGAACCATAATGGGTCTTAACCTTGGTCAGACAAAAGTTGTCCCTCATTGGATGTTCTTCATAGTGACCCTGTCCAGTTTGATGTACCTGAGTAGGTTGATGAATTAAGACGGAGATGCTGATAGACAGGTATAATCAGGAGGTTGACACCAGATTGTTCTGACTAGGAACAGGAAGCCACTAGCCAACACTGTCCATCTCATTTTAAAGACTTATTCTTGACACCCCCACTCTTTGGATTTCGATGAAGGCAGCCCCCCCGCACCTCTCTGATTCAGAGGGGTTGGGTTAAATGAGGAAGACACATTTCAGTTGAATGCATTCACTTGTACAACTGACTAGGTATCCCCCTTTCCCTCTCCCCTTCTCATTCTGCTCTTTCTTACTCATTCCTTCCATCTGTGCATTGTCCCTCTGAAACGACATCATTGACTCACTATTAGCTCAGTCAGGACTATTGCTTGGTGCGTAAAACCCTGCCCAGAAACATAACCGTATTCCCACTCCACCACCGTAAAGGAAGCTGTCAGCAGTACCACTTGAATGTGAAAAATGTTAAAGGGATACTTTGAAATTGTGGCAAGAAAGCCCTTTATTTACCTCCCCAGAGTCAGATGGACTTGTGGATACAATTGTTATGTCTGCATGCAGTTTGAAGGAAGTTGTTAACTAGTGTTAGCGCAATGACTTGAAGTCTATGGGCATCTGCTAGCATGCTAGTAGAAACCCATAGACTTCCAGTCAATGTGCTAACGCCAGTTAGCGTTTGCTCACGAAACTACCGCTAACTTTCTCCGTACTGGACACAGAGGTATAAAAATGGTATCCACGAGTTCATCTGACTCTGGGCAAGTAGATTAAGGGCCTCATTGCCGAAATCTCAAACTATCCCTTTAAGGCTTTTATCTTCATGGTCAAGGATAAAACATGTTCCTTCTCATACAAACGTGTGTGTGTGCTGCTCCTACACCAGGGGGTGGAGTTACTTAACAACTCTTCCTGATTTATTATCCGAATGAGTTTAAACATTTCTCTTGAACTGAGCTTGGTTCATTAGAACCTTATTCCATCTGCAGGCCCTTCATAGGATCTCTTTTTCAGAGAGCTTCATTGAGGTGTTAGCCTTTCTCTCTTGAGGATGTGTGTCGGCCTCTCTTATGGAACTTACTAAGAGTGCTGCAGTCTTTGTAAGCTGCCTCATTTACCAAGAGTGCCTCTTTCCCCTCCGAGGCTCCTGGCCCTCCCAGCCATGTGCATCACAGTGCAACCCAACTGACTGACACTGTGAGGGATGCACTATTGGAACTAGAATTGCTATGAAACAAATCAAAAATCTGATCAAGAGAAAATAACAGTCTGTTTTCCATGTGGCTCACACTTGACGTTCTCCTCTTTCAGAAGATCTTTGCTAGGCCGTGATGTGGCTTTGATTATGTAAAAATGGCATTATCACACAATGTGCACTATACTAGCTCTCCAAAAGGGGACAGAGTCAGCACATTGGATGTAGGACATGCTCCTATCGCCGTGACGGGGAAATCAGCTATGATCTCTACTCACTTTGACATCATTCTGAAGCTTGTGCTCCTTCTCATCCTCTCAGTGCAACTCTGGCATGACAATGACATCACTGCCCAGCACTAAGCTTGCTTTCAAAAAGTTTCCATCCGCTGGACACATCGAGGCCCACATCATCATTATAGTCCGGTATCCAGTATGAGGTGGAGGTCATGGGGCAAAAGGTCAGTTCAGGATCAGGTCAGCCAACAGTGAATGGTTTTCACCTAGCCACAACCTTTACTGGCAACCAGGAGAAACACTTACAGCATCACTCCAAAAGATGAGGAGGCAAATCCCTTTCCTCGTGGCAATTTTCCTCTCCCTCTTTCTTTGACGAGACAAACGTTGGACTGTGACAGCTAGTAACTTAATATGGTTAGTTCTGTGGTGTTTTTAGTATCAGTGTACCCATGAATGCTTGCGTGTGCTTTTTTCTTACTCTCAAACACAGTCAGCACAACTCGGACACACACACGGCCTCCCATAAGAGTCCAGAGGAGCAGACAGGACAGATAGAAATGACAGGACCAAGGGTGTGCAGTGCTGTCAGGACAGCCCCGGTCCAGACTAAACAGTAACCAGACAGGGACAGAGTTTACACAACTGCATAAGGCACTGAGAGATAAGACTAATATACACATGCGTACACATATAAAGACCAATCACTCACACGGACCTTCACGACCATTCGATAAACACACCTACATGTATTCATATTTGTAGGCCTAAACTTAAACACATAGGTAGGTAAAGCAAATGTTTCCTATGCGTATCCGGCGCAGTCGCTGCACCTTTGAAGAGTTTTCATCTGTGTCTATATGTTTCAGTCTGTGAGTGTATGTGAATTCATCTGAATGAAACTGTTTTTGCTGCCTAGTTGGTCTGTCTGCGTGGTCTGTCTCTGTGGTGTGATGTGTATAATAGGAGGCTCAGTCTCTGTCATGGGAACCCCTCTGTGTCCTGGCGCTCTGCCAGTAACCCAAAGCGCCTCATCTTCGCTGCTGGTTTAGCTGTTGATCTCTGGAAGTGGTGCGGGAGGATCAGCGCTGCATTGGGAGGTACATAAATCACGGGATCTGGTTGTTTTTATTGTGGTTGCATTTTTCCTTTATCTCTGGAGCGGGTTTAGAGGGGTTCAGCCTGCTATTGTCTGCTGCTCTACGAATGCTTTGCTGTTTTTCCCCCACGCTAAAAAAAGGCATCTTACACGATGAAAAGTCCCACACTTCCAGAAATACGGTATATAACTCTGTTATGCACAAGAGGACTCGTTCAAACATTGTCCTCTTGTCTATGTCTATTTGCTATATATAGGAGATTAAGCCACATACTGTGGAGACACACAGGAAGGCACTGAAACTCTTTGGT
Organism: Oncorhynchus masou masou; assembly: GCF_036934945.1. Classification (NCBI taxonomy): domain Eukaryota; kingdom Metazoa; phylum Chordata; class Actinopteri; order Salmoniformes; family Salmonidae; genus Oncorhynchus; species Oncorhynchus masou. The sequence goes on along the minus strand of NC_088226.1, from coordinate 45,549,326 downwards.
TTGTTTAATGAGTCATGCTCTCTAATCAGAGACAGAAGTTATGAGGACAGCCAGGGTGTAAAAATAATGGTGGCTTGTGTGAGGAACATGGGAAATTAATATTTATTCCTTCATGTTTTAGCACAGGGAGAATCCAGCTATGGTATTTACCCAAGGGTTTATTTGGCTGAATTATATCAGTGATGATAAACTTTATTTTTTTAGGGGCAATAACATGTTATATACAAACCATCCTTTTACTCTGTTTCTGCCAGGGTCCTGTGACTTGCACTGCATCTGTTGTAAAGTTTCGGAATGTCTCTGCACATGGGAGTTTCAGTAAGGCAGGCAAATATAGCTTTTGGAAGTAAAGATCATTCACCTGATTCCGTTTTAGTTTACAAACACACAGACAACAGAACGTGTCCGCAGCATTCACACAGAACAGACAGAACAGAGACGTTGTTCCGCCACCTCAGTACCAGCGTGTATCTTTGACCTCCAGGCGTACAGCCTTTCCTGCCTGCGGTGTTGTCACTCTATGTGGGGGCGTTCAAAATACCCCAGATACACCCCTGCACCCCACACTACCCCGACCCGCCTGTAATAAAAAGTGATATGAATGTATGTGTCTTAATTCTGTTCTACTCATGTCTGTGGGTGGCAGAATTAGGCAGGGGGATTGAGAAGGGCCATTTAAATAGAAAACCGTGTCCAGTTTAACCAATCTGCTCTAAGCCGATTTATTTGGGGGGTCACATTGGCACCAATGGGGGATAAGTTTTGTTCCGATCAATGTCTGATTGAGATCTTTCTCTCTCCCATGGCCTCCCTCTGTCCTCAGAGAAAGCTTCCAACATCGTGCGATTTGTACTTGGGAAAGAAGAAAGGCTCCTTCTATGGATGACAAAGACACACATTAGCTCAGTTTTGCTGTTTTTCTCTCCCCCAGCAGTAAATCTCCCGGCCTAAAGGATCAAATGTATGAAGACATAGCGAATGATGGCACCCCCACGTCTTCCTGTCCTGACTGGAGGTCAGCTGTTAGTTCTACAGCTACTGTTGCAGAGGAGCGGCAAAACAGGTGGCTGCAGCAAATGTGTATCAGTATCAAAGTATGCCGGTGAGTATTTTGACTGGTGAATGATGTCTTTGTGTGTCTGTGTGATATGCTGTTACATGTTTATACGATAGTCTGGCGACCATGTGGTGTCACATTGAGGGAAGGTTTGGCATTACTTCCCACAGGGTTGGGTTGATAGATAACTTGGAACCACACCTCTGCTGTCTAGTAATGTCTAGCTGGCACAATCCATGACATATCAACAGAACTCTATTCACTGGGGGGAGCAGAATAGGTTCGAAAGCCTACCGTTCATACGCTTCTATAGCTAAGGTATAGGTGGCAGTATAGGCTACATCCACTGGTATGTACATGTATGTTGCCATGTTGTAGCCTACTGTATCAATTTCATTACCCATAGTCAGACACAAAGAAAAAATGAACATACAAACACATGGAGCGAACCAAAATTAACTGTGTTGTTGTCGGTTATCTGAATGACACTGTAATCGTTTTTTCCTTCTGTCTGTTCACCGACCAAACACACCTTTATTACCAAAATAAAAGACCTTCACACTCTCAGCTCTGTGTACACAAGCATACAAGCTCCGCTCAGCAAGGGTGAGAGGGAAGGCATAAACAAACATGTTTACTCTGAAAGTTTCCCAGCAGCAAGCTTGTATATTGGAATAAAAGGACCCATGATGGTTTATCTCAGTGAATGTTTAGCTGACAGAAAAATATGTTGTGTATTGTCAAAAAAATGATGACTTAGTAAATATGGAATATCAATTTAGTTTATATTTGCAGTTGAATATAAATAGTGTTTCACATTAGCTCTGGCAAAATGATTAGAGCTTTAGATCACAATGTTCCAAGAGGAGTATAGACTTCATGGAATTAAGTCACATTTCAAATGCTGGAGCTGTTTGGCAATTTCTGTCCTTTGGATAACATTGTTTGGGGACACTGCCAATCTAAAGTATCGTAATCTATTTTCCAGGTGAAAACCAGTTACAGCATTAGCATCTGGGAATGGTTGTCCACTGGTATACTGATAGGTCAGGGTCACATATAAGAGGTTAAATCTGGACTGGTCTGGGGGAGATCTGGAAAACTCCCCTAGACAGTCACCTGTAACCCCAATGTCAGGCAGCAAATCAGACCTCCTGACTAACTGAAGAGTAGAAAAACAAAGATACAATTCTAAAGTACAGTGAAAACCCATCAGACAGGGGTAAAACATGGCCTCAGCTGCATGGATGCACTGCAGTAAAGGATGGTAATGGCTTTTCCCCTCCTACCCAACCACTCAGCCCTGGTATGGCCAACCCAAGGTGCCTCACGGGAACCCCACAGCTGTATGAAGGAACAGGACTCTCCAGATTTAAGCAACCTTTGATTGGCTAATTAAGTTTAGAGCGAGCGTGGATGAATTGGTCAAAGAGTTCATTATGGGTGGGTGGGAGGGGGTCATTAGCATCTGCTCACAGCTGCAGGGTTGGGGAGAAGCCGAGCTATGTTTATGTTTGTGTTTGTGTGTTTGTTTCTGTGAGTGTGTGTATATGTGTGTGAGTGAGAGGGAGAGAGAGAGAGTCTGAAGTGAAATAGAGTAGTGTGAAAGTTTTAGAAAAAGGAAGAAAAACAATAGGGAGATGAGAGGCATTCGAGGACTGAAAAGAGGACACCCTTTCCTAAATTATCCAGACACCACACCACTACTAAAATGTAATAAGTATAGGTATGTAACTCAGAGTCAGCAGATTCCAGTTCACACAGGGTTCAGAGTACACAAAGAATTTAGGTGAGAAAAAAAGCACTGGTGCTTAAAATGGACTCGGTCCAACATCCATACACATTGATCTCATTCACTTTAAACTTCCCTTCCATTCACTTTAAATGTATCTAGCCTCTTGTCAAGCCTTATGTCAGACATCTATCTATACAGGGCAGAAATTGAGTGTTTGTTTGACTCGTCTAGAGCTGGTAGTCAGTGTGAGAGAGAGGAGATTGACAGTGCACCTGTGAGCTGTCAGTGGACTCCAGATTCTGAGGAGGAAGGAGGGAAGGGGGAGGGAGAAGAGAAGGGGTGTAGCGAAGAGGGGGCTGTCTCAGGGGTTCCTAGGCTCTGCAAACCACTTCATTTCTCACTCGAGTGCCTCTCTTTGGGCCTTAACCAACCCCCCCCCCAACTGCTTCAGTTTGAAATTCCTCCACTCAGCGAGACCACTCAGTGAGACCCTGTGACACCCACCCAACAAGACCGTATGCCCCCCTCCACACACCGAGGGGCATTCAAAATGCATTAACACCAAATCAATAGGAAACAAGTAAAAAGAATAAAAAAACTAGCAACATAATCTAGATGGCCTGACGAGAAGAAAAATGAAAAGAATTAGAGGGGGGGGGGGGGGTAAGAAGAATCAAACACAAAAGCTGGTCACGTAGACGGCAACAGAATTTAAAATTAACACAATAAACCTTTTTCACAGGAGCACAATCAGCCCCCATTAAACCCCAGCCCCCCTTAAACAGCCATTAGATGGAGAAGGGGGATGGGAGGGGAGGTGTGCTGGATTCTATACCGAGCTCTATAGGGAAGGAGGAGGAACTGATCCAGAGTACACACATACACTTAGGTTTTACTGTGTTACGCATGCAGAGTAAATGTATCAAACTATAAAAACAAGCACATTAATTCAAGCTGTTGAATGCATAATTGGCTTAATTTATCAATTATTGTTTTTTATTGTTTTGTTTTTTAATTGGAAGTTTACTTATTTTATGAATACATTTGTCTTGACCAAAGAATTAATCCATTTAATTGGTTACCTATACCAACATACAATAGCCCAGCTGGAACTTACCACAGGCATAAACCATAGCTGCTTTATGGGGGATTCCCCAGCCATTAAATCCACAATTATCTTAATAAGCAGACTCATACGGAACGTACACCTGTAAATACTGTCTACAACTACAAGTGAGATCCTGGAACATCTTCAATATTTATCCAAACGCCTTCCTTAAGTTGAAGTGCTCATTGTCTCTGGCTCTTGTCTAGCCTTTATCCAAACACTCTGCCTTACTTTATGAGCTCATGGTCTATGTCTCATACAGCAGAATGCACTGGTCTGAAACATCTCCGAGGACAGTCTGTCTGGGAGAGATAAAGAGGGGGAGAGTAGGGGAATGGAGGAGAGATGCACCTGGGATAAGAGATGGCAGAATGGAACATCCCTAGAACTGGTTCTGACACACCAAGTTGGGCTAGTTTGGGCTGACAGTAAGATTGCGCCAACAGACATGGCAGCTCTGCTTTTAGCTCCTGAGCAACTTTGCAGAAACATTTTGTGTGTGTGTTATTTCTTACGTTATTAGCCCAGAATGTTTTTTGTGTCATTACATACAGCCAGAAAGAACTTTGGGATATTCGAATGGCAGTAACTCACCAGCATTACAACAAGGAATATGACTATCCTGAATTGGATCCTTTCTACATACCCCTCAGGGCAATTTAACTTATCCCAGAGGCTGCTCCAAGACGCTGCCGGTGGAGAAGAGGCATTCAGAGTGGACTTCTAGTACTACTCAGAAGACGTGCACACCATCCACCGCTTCCGAGTATATTACATGCTAATGTTCAGTCTCTGGACAATAAAGTAGACGAACTCAGGGAGAGGATCTCCTTCCAGAGAGACATCAGGGACTGTAACATACTCTGTTTCATGGAATCATGGCTCTCTCGGGATATACTGTCACTGTCCATACAGCTAGCTGGGTTCTCAGTACATAGTGCACAGACAGGAATAAAGAACTCTCCAGGAAGAAGGGCGGTGGTGTATGTTTCATGATTAACTACTCATGGTGTGATTGTGATAACAGAAACTCAAGTCCTTTTCTTCACCTGACCTAGAATACCTCACAATCAAATGCAGACTGTATTAACTCCCAAGATAATTCTCTTTGGTTATAATCACAGCCGTGTATATTCACCTCAAGGAACTACACTGGACTTTATGCAAACTAGAAACCACATATCCTGAGACAACATTTATTGTAGTTGGGGATTTTAACAAAGCAAATTTGAGGAAAACGAACTTGCGCAGGTCAAACACTCAACCACTGCTATTCCTCCTTTTGAAATGCCTACAAGGCCCTCCCCTGCCCTCCCTTTGGCAAATCAGATCACAACTCCATTTTTCTCCTCCTTCCCTATAGGCAGAAACTCAAACAGGGAGTACCCGTGCTAAGGTCTATTCAACAATGGTCTGACCAATCGTAATCAATGCTTCAAAATTGTTTTGATCACGTGGACTGGGATATGTTCAGGGTAGCCTCTGAGAATAATGTTGATGTATACACAAACACGGTGACTGAGTTAATCAGAAAGTGTATAGGGGATGTTGTTTGAACTGTGACTATTAAAACTTACCCAAAGCAGGAAGCGTGGATAGATGGCAGCATTTGCGCAAAACTGAAAGCATGAACCACTGCATTTAACCATTCCAAGTTGACTGTGAATATGGTCAAACACAAACAGTGTAGTTATTCCCTCTGTAAGGCAATCAAACAAGCAAAATGTCAGTACAGAGAAAGTGAAGTCACAATTCATCGGCTCTGACACAAGACGAATATGACAGGGTCTACAGACAATCACGGATTATAAAGGAAAAAACAGCCACGTCAAGGACACCGAAGTCTTGCTTTCAGAGAAGCTAAACACCTTCTTCGCCCGTTTTGAAGATAACCCAGTGCCAATGACGCAGCTCGCTCCCAAGAACTGTGGGCTCTCATTCTTCATGGCCGACGTGAGTAAGTCATTTAAGCGTACTAACCCGCACAAGACTGACGGCTCTGACGGCATCCCGAGCAGTGTCCTCAGAGCATGTGCAGACCAGCTGGCTGGAGTGTTTACGGACATATTCAATCTCTCCCTATTGCAGTCTGCTGTCCCCACTTGCTTCAAGATGTCCACCATTGTTCCTGCACCCAAGAAAGCAAAGGTAACTGAACTAAATGACTATCGCCTCGTAGCACACACTTCTGTCATTATGAAGTGCTTTGAGAGGCTAGTTAAGGACCATATCACCTCTACCTTACCTGACACCCTAGACCCACTTCAATTTGCTTACCGCCCCAATGGATCCACAGACAACCCAATTGCCATAGCACTGCACACTGCCGCTTCCCATCTAGACAAGATGATTACCTACGTAAGAATACTGTTCATTGACAATAGCTCAGCCTTCAACACCATAGTAACTTCCAAGCTCATCATTAGGCTCGGGGCCCTGGGTCTGAACCCTGGCCTTTGCAACTGGGTCCTAGACTTTTTGACGGGCCGCCCCCAGGTGGTGAAGGTAGGACAACAACACCTCCACTTCACTGATCCTCAACACAGGGGCCCCCACAAGGGTGTGTGATCAGCCCCCCCCATGACTGTGTGGCCATGTACGCCTCCAACTCAATCATGAAGTTTGCAGACGACACAAAAGTGGTAGGCCTAATTACCAACAATGATGAGACAGCCTACAGGGAGGAGGTGAGGGCCCTGGCAGAGTGGTGAGTGGTGAGGGCCCTCCAGGACTCCTATAGCACCTGATATCACAGGAAGGCCAAAAAGATCATTAAGGACATCAACCACCTGAGCCACAGCCTGTTCACCCGCTGTCATCCAGAAGGCGAGGTCAGTACAGGTGCATCAAAGCTGGGACCGTGAGACTGAAAAACATAGCCATCACTAGCCGGCTACCACCCGGTTGCTCAACCCTGCACTTTAGAGGCTGCTGCCCTATATACATTGACAATGACCACTTTAATAATGGAACACTAGTCATTAGGGCTATGCCCCTTTTTTCTCAAATTCCGCCTGAATGACGTGCCCAAAGTAAACTGCCTGTTGCTCAGGCCCTGAAGCCAGGATATGCATATAATTGGTACCATTGGAAAGAAAACACTTTGAGGTTTGTAGAAATTTTAAAATAATGTAGGAGAACACAATAGATATTGTAGGAGAAAATCCAAAGGAAAAACAACCAGAATGCAATTCCCATGGCTTCCACAGGGTTTCAGCAGTCTAGGTTCAAGGTTTCAGGTTTGAAATGTCAGCTTTAGTAAAGGAACACAGTCTTGGAAATTTGTGTATGCACGGGCGATGAAGACAGAACACACCTGCTAAAATCGGTTTCCTATTGAACATACTCCTTTCCGTAAGAAGTATTATAGTTTGATTACACTTTAGGGTATCTGAGGAGTAAATAGAAACATATTGTGACTTGTTGAAACAAAGTTTAGGGGTATATTTTTGGATTGTTTTCTCTGCATGTTGAATGACTGAGTTACTCAAATCGATGGCGCCAACTAAATAGACTTTTTGGGATATAAAGAAGGATTTTATCTAACAAAATGACACTACATGTTATAGCTGGGACCCTTTGGATGACAAATCAGAGGAAGATATTCAAAAAGTAAGTGCCTATTTAATCGCTATTTGTGAATTTATGAAACCTGTGCCGGTGGAAAAATATTTTGATTTGGGGCGCCGTCCTCAAACAATCGCATGGCATGTTTTCGCTGTAATGGCTACTGTAAATCGGACAGTGCAGTTAGTTTAACAAGAATTTAAGATTTCAACTGATATAAAACACTTGTATATACCTAAACGTTTAATATCAATCATTTTGATGATTATTTATTTGAATTGGGCGCCCTCCAGTTTCACCGGAGGTTGTCCCACTAGCGGGATGCCTAATGTTTACAAACTGCTTTACTCATCTCATATGTATTTACTGTATTCTATTCTAATGAATTTTAGTCAATGCCACTCTGACATTGTTTGTCCTAATATTTATACATTTGTTAATTCCATTATTTTACTTTTAGATTTGTGTGTATTGTTGTGAATTGTTAGATACTACTGCGCTGTTGGAGCTAGGTGTCACGTTCTGACCTTATTTTTGTTGTTTTTGTCATTATTTAGTATGGTCAGGGCGTGAGTTGGGGTGGGCAGTCTATGTTTGTTTTTCTATGATTTTGGGATTTCTATGTTTCGGCCTAGTATGGTTCTCAATCAGAGGCAGGTGTCATTAGTTGTCTCTGATTGAGAATTATACTTAGGTAGCCTGGGTTTCACTGTTTGTTTGTGGGTGATTGTCTATGTTGATTGCTTGAGTCAGCACAGTTCTCATTAGCTTCACGGTCGTTATTTTGTTTATTGTTTTTGTATAGTATTTCAGTGTTCAGTGTTTTCTTTATTAAAATTCATGATGAACACATACCACGCCGCATTTTGGTCCTCCGATCCTTCTCACCTCTCCTCTTCAGATGAAGAGGAGGATGACCGTGACACTAGGAACACAAGTGTTTAGCAACACCTGCAATGTGTATGTGACCAATACATTTTGATTTGATTTGAAAAGAGATAGACATAGAGAGGGAATATAGTAAACTAAAGTAATTGTGGGTTAGTAGGTCTCTCTCTCATACTCGTGTGGGTGTGTGAATGTGTTGGTGTTTTAATATGTATGTGTTTGAATCTTGGTATGTTTCAGAGTTGTGGTTTATGCATTGGTGTTTGTGTTTCTGCTCTATCTGACAGAGTAGAGGTGAATCTGCTAGGCTGCTGTGCATATAACAGGGTAATTAGCATGGACCAGGAACACTGGCCACCAGCAGCCCTGTCAATGACCCGTGACCTCTAGGGCATGATCAGGCCATTGAGAGGAGTGGCAGCGCTGCTTTAATTAGGTAATTAAAAAGACGCCCCAGCCCCACATGGGAGCATATAAGGCCATTTCAGCTCACAGACTGAATGACATTAATACATACACTCACACTCAAGAGACACTTTTATAGGCTAGTTATTTAAATACATTCACACTCAAAAACACACACAAACCATTAGAGAAAAAAAACACTCACATGGTCACACATATCCACAATTTGACCTCACTACACAGTCTGCAATAAAAGGCCTAATATCTTTAGAATAGCAAGTAGGTATTTCTATGACTTTTAGCACGAGAAGGTCAAACCAAAGTTACTGTCTTCTCAGAGAGAGAAAATCAAAATAACTGTTGGACATAGGTCAGCTGTCAGAAGCCGCAGACTGCCAATGCTCCCAGGAACAGCCAGCGTGGAGGGAAGTGTTGCAAAAAGAGTGCAAAGGGGTGAAAAAGAGTGTGATGAAGAGAAAAATGAAAAAACACCAGACAGGCAGAGAGAGGGAGAGAAACAGAGAGCAGGATAGAGGGTAGCAAGAGGTGAAACAGCAATGTCAAATAAAGTATTAACGTGGGGGAAAAATAGACGACAAGGCAAAGGGGGGCGAGAGAGAGTGAGTCCAGGGCACTCTTTGTTCAAGTTTCTGATTTCACACTAGCACAAAGAGCTTTGTGGACGTTTCATCCTTCTCCCGTTTCTTCCGCGTGTCTTCAGCGTTATTCTGGAGCGCAGGCAGTGTCTCTCCTGTATGAGAGAGGGTACTGCCTGGAGAGGAGTCAGCTCCATTCACAGCTTTATAAATCACCTCAGCATGCACGGACTGTGGCCAATCGGCCAATTACACCCCCCTGACACACCGGGGCCGATAAAGAAGGCCCGGGACAATGGGATCACAGGCCAGATAATCAACCCTTTAATGAAGGCGCCCACAAAACAGGCCAAAACCGCTCGCCCCACTTACGTATTCCATCATGCTGTTACAATCACATTTCCTCTTGCTCAGCCACCACGGCAGGCACAGTTGGGTGGAAGGAGAGGGAGTGGAGGAGGAGAGAAAGAGAGGGAGTGAGAGATAAAAAGGAGAGAACTGACTCCACTCTCTGACACTGCTAAACCCCCCACCCATGGCCCCTTTCAGACTTTTGGCTGAACAAAAGCATCTGTTGCCATACTGCACCGCTCAGACACCTGTACACAAATGCACACCCGGGTCAGCCGGAAAGCTAGCGGATGGGGGAAAAGGCGGCATTGGGCTATATGCAGCGGCGGCTGCTCACCTTGTGGCACAGCCCATTGTTCTGCCATTCCAGGAGCTTTTCCAACCATCTTCGTGTCTGGGGGACAAATGAGAGAGAAAGTGTGTGAGAGAATTAGAGAGCGAGAAGGGCACAGAACTGCAGCTGCTAAATGAATAGAAGAGGGGATGAGGAGGGGATGAGATAGGTGGGATTGAGAGAAGGGGAGCAGCTGCAGGGTGGTCCTACCCCTCTATCCTTCCACCTCCAGTCCTACCCCACTAACCAGGAAACAAGCAACCAGCCCTCTTCCAAGCTGACTGACCCACTCTGGGAACAGATACCACCTTATGACACATGGGTGGACATAGGATGAATGGAGAGAGAGTGGTGGAGTGAAGGGAGCTGGAAAAGATGGAGAAAAGTTGAGGATGTGTGAAGGAGTGCATATATGTACACAGACAAACAAGGTTCTGGTATAATAAGCTTAGCATAGGAAAGTACATTACTAGATGTTAATGTGGGTATGTAGGCCCAGGGTACATCTTTTAACATTGTCTGAGAAAAGCTAAGGGATTGGTTAAGAGATGGCTGATTGGTAACTAATTAGCACCAAATGGAATGTACTGGTACTTTGTATAATGAGTCTCACAGAAAGAAAAAAGTTATTATTATGTAATTATCATATTTATTTATATTCCAAAAATATATAAATCAACCAAAATATCTAAGTATAAATGATAATAACTATGTTTACTACAAAAAAAGTGTCTGCAAAAGAGATAGTGATGACAGGCCAATAAAAGGCTGAGGCAGGTGATGGTAGGATCCATACAGATGCAGAAACAGAGATGGTGTCACCATGTTCAGTACTCTCAACCCCTCTCATACCCTACTCCCAGACACTCCCTCTGGGGTGGGCTAGCAGTATGTCAATCCCCCAAGTGGATGATCACCAGTATTTACCATAGTAATACTAAACACTCCATACCTCACCACCACACCACTTCATCTAAACTCCACAGACTACACTCATTTAAACAGTGCACCACTATGAAATGCCAGCCCAGACAGCCACTGTAACTTGATTACCCAAAGGTCCTTCTGAACAAAAAGTGCTGCCCATTACACAAAATAACAGCTAATTTACCTTCTTCACTAGATACTATTCTTTGATAAAGTATTCATTAACATAACCTCACGGACTCCGAATAAGTCCTTAAATCTATTTCTTTGTAAATGTAAGAGTTAAAGCTCTTTTAAAAGAGCTCCAAGACTCTGGGTTCGAGCCCAGGCTCTGTCGCAGCCGGCCGTGACCGGGCGACGCACAATTGGCCTAGCGTTGTCCGGGTTAGGGAGGGTTTGTCTCATCGCGCACTAGTGACTCCTGTGGCGGGGCCGGACGCAGTGCGCGCTGACCAGGTCGCTAGGTGCGACACATTGGCGCGGCTGGCTTCCGGGTTGGATGCGCGCTGTGTTAAGAAGCAGTGCGGCTTGGTTGGGTTGTGTATTGGAGGACGCATGGCTCTCGACCTTCGTCTCTCCCGAACACGTACGGGAGTTGTAGCGATGAGACAAGATAGTAACTACTAACAATTGGATACCACGAAATTGGTTAGAAAAAAGGGGGTACAATATATTTTTTTAAAGAACACAAAAAAAAAAAAAAAAAAAAAAGAGCTCCACCGCTGGGGTTTGCTGGTTTTCTGATTAGTAGATACGGTCTAAACCATAGATCCCTATATCATCATTGTAGACATATCTATTCGAGATTTACAGTAGGCCTAGACACATTTCCTCTCCTGTGTATTGTTGACTTACATGGGAACTGACAGCATTTTAGCAACAAGAAATCTTATTAAAATATGTTCATATACACCCCCAGGAAGAATTATACATAAAATCTGAAAAGCAAGCACTTCGAAATGGTCATTTTCACATTTTCATAAATTCTTAGAATGTTTGGGAATTACATACAGTGCATTCGGAAAGTATTCAGACCCCTTCCCCTTTTCCACATTTTGTTACATTACAGCATTATTCTAAAATGTATATTTTTTTTTAATTCCCCTCATCAATCTACACACAATACCCCACAATGACAAAGCAGAAACAGGATTTTAGAAATGTTTGCTAATTTATAAAAACAATATAAAAAAATACCTTATTTACATATGTAACTATTCAGACCCTTTGCTAAGAGACTCGAGAATGAGCTTAGGTGCTTCCTGTTTCCATTGATCCTTGGGATGTTTCTACAACTTGATTGGAGTCCACCTGTGGTAAATTCAATTGATTGGACATGATTTGGAAAGGCACACACCTGTGCACACATAAGGTCCTAGAGCTGAAAGTGCATATCAGAGCAAAAACCAAGCCATGAGGTCGAAGGAATTGTCCGTAAAGCTCCGAGACAGGATTGTGTCGAGGCACAGATCTGGGGAAGGGTACCAGTATGACAACTATCTCTGCAGCACTCCACCAATCAGGCCTATATGGTAGAGTGGCCAGACAGAAGCAACTCCTCAGTAAAAGGCACATGACAGCCCACTTGGAGTTTGCCAAAAGTCACCTGAAGGACTCTCAGACCATGAAAAACAAGAAAATCTGGAAGGAATTGTCCGTAGAGCTCTGAGACAGGATTGTGTTGGAGCACAGATATGGGGAAGGGTACCAAAACATTTCTACAGCATTGAAGGTCCCCAAGAACACAGTGGCCTCCATCAGTCTTAAATGGAAGAAGGCTAGAACCACCAAGACTCTTCCTAGAGCTGGCTGCCCGGCCAAATTGAGAAATCAGTGGAGAGGTCCTTGGTCAGGGAGGACCAATAACCCGATGGTCACAATGATAGAACTATAGAGTTCCTCTGTGGAGATGGGAGAAATTTCCAGAAGGACAACCATCTCTGCAGCACTCCACCAATCAGGCCTTTATGGTAGAGTGGCCAGACAGAAGCCACTCTTCAGTGAAAGGCACATGACAGCCTGCTTGTAGTTTGCCAAAAGGCACCTAAAGGACTCTCAGACCATGAGAAACAAGATTCTCTGGTCTGATAAAACCAAGATTGAACTGCTTGGCCTGAATGCCAAGCATCACGTCTGGAGGAAACCTGGCACCATCCCTACGGTGAAGCATGGTGGTGGCAGCATCATGCTGTGGGGATGTTTTTCAGTGGCATGGACTGAGAGACTAGTCAGGATCGACGGAAAGATGAACGGAGCAAAGAACAGAGAGATAAATCAATCACATTTATTTATAAAGCCCTTCTTACATTAGCTGATGTCACAAAGTGCTATACAGAAACCCAGCCTAAAACCCCAAACAGCAAGCAATGCAGGTGTAGAAGCACGGTGGCTAGGAAAAACTCCCTAAAAAGGCCGGAACCTATGAAGAAACCTAGAGAGGAACCGGGCTATGAGGGGTGGCCAGTCCTCATATGGCTGTGCCAGGTGGAGATTATAACGGAACATGGCCAAGATGTTCAAATGTACATAGATGACCAGCAGGGTCAAATAATAATAATCACAGTGGTTGTAGAGGGTGCAACAGGTCAGCACACCAGGAGTAAATGTTAGTTGGCTTTTCATAGCCGATCATTCAGAGTATCTCTACCGCTCTTGCTGTCTCTAGAGAGTTGAAAACAGCAGGTCTGGGACAAGGTAGCATGTCCAGTGAACAGGTTAGGGTTCCATACCCGCTGGCAGAACAGTTGAAACTGGAGCAGCAGGGCGACCAGGTGGACTGGGGACAGCAAGGAGTCATCAGACCCGGTAGTCCTGAGGCATGGTCATAGGGCTCACGTCCTCCAAGAAAAAGAAAGAAAGAAAGAAAGAAAGAAAGAAAGAAAGAAAGAAAGAAAGAAAGAAAGAAAGAAAGAAAGAAAGAAAGAAAGAGAATTAGAGAGAGCATACTTAAATTCACACAGGACACCAGATAAGACAGGAGAAATACTCCAGATATGACAGACTGACTCTAGCCCCCTGACACATCATAAAAACTGGAGGCTGAGACAGGAGGGGTCGGGATACACTGTGGCCCCGTCCGATGATACCCCCGGACAGGGCCAAACAGGCAGGAGATAACCCCACCCACTTTGCCAAAGCACAGCCCCCATACCACTACAGGGATATCTTCAACCACCAACTTACTATCCTGAGACAAGGCCGAGTGTAGCCCACGAAGATCTCACCCACGGCACAAACCCAAGGGGGGCGCCAACCCAGACAGAAAGATCACGTCAGTGACTCAACCCACTCAAGGGATGCACCCCTCCTAGGGACGGCATGGAAGAGCACCGGTAAGCCAGTGACTCAGCCCCTGTAATAGTGTTTGAGGCAGAGAATTCCAGTGGAGAGAGGAGAACCGGCCAGGCAGAGACAGCAAGGGCGGTTCGTTGCTCCAGTGCCTTTCCGTTTACCTTCACACTCCTGGGCCAGAATACACTCAATCATAGGACCTACTGAAGAGATGAGTCTTCAATAAAGACTTAAAGGGCGAGACCAAGTCTGCATCTCTCACATGGACAGGCTGAACACTCCATAAAAATTGAGCTCTAGAGGAGAAAGCCCTGCCTCCAGCTGTTTGCGTAGAAATTCTAGGGACAGTAAGGAGGCCTGCGTCTTGTGACCATAGTGTACATGTAGGTATGTACGGCAGGACCAAATCGTAAAGATCGGTAGGAGCAAGGACATGTAATGCTTTGTAGCTTAGCAGTGAAACCTTGAAACCAGCCCTAGCCGTAACAGGAAGCCAGTGTAGAGACTCTAGCATTGGGGTAATATGATCACATTTTTTGGTTCTAGTTGAGATTCTAGCAGCCGTGTTTAGCAGTAACTGAAGTTTATTTTGTGCTTTATCTGGGTAGCCGGAAAGTAGAACATTGCAGTAGTCTAACCTAGAAGTGACAAAAGCATGGATTAATTTTTCTGCATCATTTTTGGGACAGAAAGTTTCAGATTTTTGCAATGTTATGTAGTTGGAAAAAAGCTGCCCTGATATGTCTTGATATGTTCGTCAAAAGAGAGATCAGGGTCCAAAGTAACACGAGGTCCTTCACAATTTTATTTGAGACGACTGTACAACCATCAATATTAATTGTCAGATTCAACAGAAGATCTCTTTGTTTCTTGGGACCTAAAACTAGCATCTCAGTTTTGTCCGAGTTTAAAAGTAGAACATTTGCCGCCATCCACTTCCTTATGTCTGAAACGCAGGCTTGCAGGTAGGGCAATTTTGGGACTTCATTGAAATGTACAGCTGTGTGTCATCCGCATAGCAATGAAAGTTAACATTATGTTTCCGAATTACATCACCAAAAAGTCAAATATATAGTGAAAACAATAGTGGTCCTAAGACGGAGCCTTGAGGAACACCGAAATGTACAGTTGATTTGTTGATTTGTCAGAGGACAAAGCATCTACAGAGTGAAACTGATATCTTTCTGACAGATAAGATCTAAACCAGCCAAAAACTTGTCTGTGAAGACCAATTTCAGTTTCCAATCTCTCCATGTGGTAATCAATGGCATCAAAAGCAGCACTAAGGTCTAGGAGCACAAGGACTTATGCAGAGCTCGGTCTGACGCCATTAAAAGTTAATTTATCACCTTCACAAGTGCAGTCTCAGTGCTATGATGGGGTCTAAAACCAGACTGGAGCGTTTCGTATACATTGTTTATCTTCAGGAAGGCAGATAGTTGTCGTGCAACAGCATTTGACATTTTGTTTTGAGAGGAATGGGAGATTCAATATAGGCCGATAGTTTTTTACATTTTCTTGGTCAAGGTTTGGCTTTTTTACTGCCACTTTTAGTGAGTTTGGTACACATCCGGTGGATAGAGAGCCCTTTATTATGTTCAACATAGACGGGCCAAGCACAGGAAGCAACTCTTTCAGTAGTTTAGTTGGAATAGGGTCCAGTATGCAGCTTGAAGATTTAGAGGCCATGACTAGTTTCATCAATGTGTCAAGAAATATAGTATTAAAACATTTGTGTCTCGCTTGATCCTAAGTCCTGGCAGTGTTGTGCAGACTCAGGACAACTGGGCTTTGGAGGAATATGCAGATTTAAAAGAGGAGTCCGTAATTTGCTTTCTAATGATCATGATCTTTTCGTCAAAGAAGTTCATGAATTTATCACTGCTGAAGTGAAAGCCATCCTCTCTTGGGGAATGCTGCTTTTTAGTTAGCTTTGCAACAGTATCAAAAATACATTTTGGACTGTTCTTATTCTCCTCAAATATATTTGGAAAAATAGGATAATCGAGCAGCAGTGAAGGCTTTTCGATACTGCACTGTACTGCCTTTCCAAGCTAGTCGGAATACTTCCAGTTTGGTGTAGCGCCATTTCCGTTCCAATTTTCTGCAAGCTTGCTTCAGAGCTCGGGTATTTTCTGTATACCAGGGAGCTAGTTTCTTATGACAAATGTTTTTTGTTTTTAGGGGTGCGACTACATGTAGGGTATTACGCAAGGTTAAGTGGAGTTCCTCAGTTAGGTGGTTAACTGATTTTTGTACTCTGACATCCTTGGGTAGGTGGAGGGAGTTTGGAAGGACATCTAGGAATCTTTGGTTTGTCCGGGAATTTATAGCATGGCTTTTGATAATCCTCGGTTGGGGTCTAAGCAGATTATTTGTTATTTGTTGCAATCGTAATAAAATGGTGGTCCGATCGTCCAGGAATATGAGGAAAAACATTAAGATCCACAACATTTATTCCACGGGACAAAACTAGGTCTAGAGTATGACTGTGGCAGTGAGTAGGTCCGTAGACATGATCAACAAATCCCACTGTCGATGATGGCCCCGAAAGCCTTTTGGAGTGGGTCTGTGGACTTCTCCTTTTTAATGCTAAAGTCACCAAAAATGTGAATATTATCTGCCATTACTACGAGGTCCGATAGGAATTCAGAGAACTCAGTTAGGAACGCTGCATATGGCCCAGGAGGCCTGTAAACAGTAGCTATAAAAAGTAATTGAGTAGGCTGCATTGATTTCATGACCAGAAGCTCAAAAGACAAAAACGTAATCATTTTGTCTTTGTACATTGAAATTTGCTATCGTAAATGTTAGCAACACCTCCGCCTTTGCATGATCACTAGTGTAACCAGGAGGTTAGGCCTCACTTAACTCAGTAAATTCATCAGGCTTAAGCCATGTTTCAGTCAGGCCAATCACATCAAGATTATGATCAGTGATTAGTTCATTGACTGTAACTGGATGTGGAGGAGGTCTGGAGGAGGTCTTTATTCCAGTGAGATTGCTAAGGCAAACACCGCTATGATTAGTTTTGCCCAACCTAGATTGAGGCACAGACACGGTCTCAATGGGGATAGCTGAGCTGACTACACTGACTGTGCTAGTGGCAGACTCCACTAAACTGGCAGGCTGCCTGCACCCTATATCATTGTTGAGCTAGGGGAGTTAGAGCCCTGTCTATGTTTGTAGATAAGATGAGAGCACTCCTCCAGCTAGGATGGAGTCCGTCACTCCTCAGCAGGCCAGGCTTGGTCCTGTTTGTGGGTAATCCTTGATGAAAACTTGCGCCAGAGCACCCAGTACCTCAGACTGGGGTGATGGTTTACCTTCCAACAGAACAATGACCCTAATCACACAGCCAAGACACTGCAGGAGTGGCTTCGGGACAAGTCTCTTTATACCCTTGAGTGGCCCAGCCAGAGCTCGGACTTGAACCTGATCGAACATCTCTGGAGAGACCTGAAAATAGCTGTTCATTGACACTCTTTAAATACAGGTGTGCCAAGCTTGTAGCGTCATACCCAAGATGATGCGAGGCTGTAATCACTAACAAAGGTGATTCATAAAAGTACTGAGTAAAGGCTCTGAATAAATGTAATATTTAAGTTTTTTAATTTTTAATACATTTACAGAAATGTCTAAAAAACAGTTTTTTCTTTGTCATTACGGGGTATTGTGTGTAGATTGATGAGGAAAAAAACAATTTCATCAATCTTAGAATAAGGCTGTAATGTAATAAAATGTGGAAAAAGTCTAATACTGGTCTAATACTTTCCAAATGCACTGTTTACCAAGGCATTTGTAAAAATTCAACTAATGCTAGCCAGAGAAAGATGAGTTTAAATCTAATGAAGGAATATTAGATAAAACCTCTGAAACATTTTCAGCTAGTTGGCCATCAAAATTGCACTGATAAAAAAAACGAGGCTACTTGTCCTTCTGCAGCTTGCCTACCAACAATGCATGCTTGTCCAAGCACCCAAAGCTAACTGGCTAAATTTGTCTAGCTTGCCAGCTACTTCCAGACACAAAATGAGAGAAAACCTTAACTCTGACCATTTTACGCATCCTAGCAGAGCTGGGTAGGCTGCTTACATGTTATCTAGAGTGTTTGTGACTAACTATGACTTTCTTTGCCTACCTTTACTGACACCGGTCATATTCAGTGGGTGTTGCGCGTTCGTAAATTCATCAGTTCTACTGCGCTCTCGCAGAGTAGATAGCATATCTATTGTGATTACTCTGGCTAACTGGATAACAGTTGTTTACGTTCTTGCTAGCTAACCAAATCACACCTGCATCTCTAGCTGTGTACAGTATAGCTAACGAAAAATAATATAAAAAGTCAGTCACTCACCCACTCCTCCAATGACATCACATCCTCCTAGCAGCTAGCTAACTATCTAGCTAACATTAGGATCTGTTTTTTAACTTGGTATATGAATAGACAACCTAGAGAATTAGCCAAGTTATGACTGACTTGTGATCGTTGCCCTTGATAGTTTGATTGTTATTGACATTCCCAGCCATTGTTTTTTTCCTAAATATTGAGCCATTGAAACTGAAACAGTGCATCCTGAATGGAGGCAGCAAACAAGGTACCAGTCCAGAGGTGATTTACAACCTGATAACAATATTTTTTGAACTACCAAGGAATGTATTGGTGAATTATACTGAACAAAAATATCAACGCAGCATCCAACAATTTCAACAATTTTACTGAGTTACAGTATATGTAAGGAAATCAATCAATTGAAATAAATGAATTAGGCGCCAATTTATGGATTTCACATGACTGGGCAGGGGCGCAGTTATGGGAGGGCATAGGCCCACCCACTTGGGAGCCAGGCCAAGGCCCAGCCAATCAGAATTAGTTTTTCCAGCATGAGTTGCACTTGTGTAATGATTATGCTGCTTTTTGCGTGTATGAAAAATGCCTGCAATCTTTTATTTCAGCTTATGAAAACATGGGTCACTTTACATGTTGTGTTTCTATTTTTGTTCATTGTATATTAATCATGCAATCGGGCAAATATAAACTATATTTAAAACCTCTTATAAAGTTAGTTTTGTAGCATGAACTGGGAATTTGATATTTTTGATTGATAATATGATTCTCTGTTTGTTTCATATCTGCATAGTAGTTCGAATGCCGTCAGTACCACTTTAAGAGAGAAGACTTAAGAGTCTGCTTAACATTCATGTTCAGTCACTCATTCCCTCGTCTTGCCCCCAAAATCTTTGTTTGGCCCACTCCTCTAAAAGTCCTGGAGTGTCAGGAGGGGCGGGGGGATCGATTTGATTCTAATCGGACCATGAAAAGAACATGATCTAACTGCTTTCAGGCCGGAGTATATTCAGGCCCACTCCTCTTTTCTCTCCATCTCCCTCTCTCTCCCTGTCTTATTTCAAACGCAATGAAGCTGACCAATTTAAAAAGCTTTGAATGTCTCATCAATGACTTTGTGAATACAGGGTAGAGAGATTTGGAGAGGTCTGAGAGAGAGAAACAACAAGGGAGGGAGGAGAAAAAAGGGGTGAACATTTTGGAAAATGGGCCAGGGAGCAGACATAAAAATTCCAAGAACGGTTTAAGCGTGGGTGGGTTCATTTGCATGACATCGATGTCTGAATGGGCCTGACCTCTCTGACTGCCCCAAGCGCTAGACTGAGCTGCAGCCTGATGCACAGAATTGAATCAGCTCATTGACTCTGAATAGATACTCTGTCAAAGGGAGGGACCTTGCAGTGCCCAGTCGGACCGACCGGACAGTATCTACAGACCGCCTGTCTGACACCTAGCTGCCTCACACAAGTCTTACTCTGTACACCACACAAATACACACAAGTCTGTATGTACAGTGCCTTCAGAAAGTATTCATACCCCTTAACTTTTTCCACAATACAAATGAATAAGTATTCAACCCCTTCATTACGGCAAGCCTAAATATTTTCAGGGGTAAAAATGTGCAACTCACATAATCAGTTACATGGATAATAATGGTGTTTAAAATGATTTTTTAATGACTACCTCATCTCTGCACCCCACACGTAACAATTATCTCACTCGAGCAGTACATTTCAAGCACAGATCCAACCACAAAGACCAGGAAGGTTTCCCAATGCATCGCAAAGAAGGGCACCTATTGGTAGATGGGTGAAAATAAAAAAAGCAGACATTGAATATATCTCATTGAGCATGGTAAAGTTCTAATTACTCTTTGGATGGTGCATCAATATACCCGGTCACTACAAAGATGCAGGCATTTTTTTAAATTGCCTTGGCCCCTAAAACCCTCATAAACATTTACAGATGCACAATTGCGAGCATCCTGTCCGGCTGTATCACCGCTTGGTATGGCAACTGCATCTCCCACAACCGCAGGGCTCTCCAGAGGGTGGTGCGTTCTGCCCAACGCATCACTGGGGGCAAACTTCAAGTCACAGGAAGGCCGAAAAGATCATCAAGGATATCAACCACCCGAGCCATGGCCTGTTCATCCGTAAGGCGTGGTCAGTACAGATGCATCAAATCTGGGACAGAGAGACTGAATAAAAAGTCTATCTCAAGGCCATCAGACTGTTAATAAATCCAACCGGTTACGCAACCCTGCACCTTAGAGGCTGCTGCCTTATATACCAACACTTGGAATCACTGGCCACTCTAATAATGGAACACTAGTCACTTTAATAATGTTTACATACTGCTTTACTGCAATGCTATTCCGACATTGCTCAATCTAATATTCATATATTTCTTAATTCCATTGTGTGTATTGTTGTAAATTGTTAGATAGTACTGCACTGTTGGAGCTAGGAACATAAGCATTTCACTACAACTGCAATAACATCTGTTAAATACATTTACATTTAAGTCTGTGTATGGGACCAATAAAATTAGATTTTAACTCATTTGCCGGAGAGGAATGGAACCACTCAGGCATTTCACCTTGAGGTGAATGGCTGTGATAGAAGAAAACTGAAGATGGATCAACAACATTGTAGTTACTCCACAAACAATGTTCCTGCTAAGCTGTGAGCGTGCGCCTATTTAATTATTATAATTTTTTTACCTTTATTTAACTTGGCAAGTCAGTTAAGAACATATTCTTATTTTCAATGTCAGCCTAGGAACAGTGGGTTAACTGCCTTGTTCAGGGGCAGAACAACAGATTTGTAACTTGTCAGCTCAGGAATACTAGCCCAACGCTCTAACCACTAGGCTACCCTGCCGCCCATGCAGAGGCACGGGATTGAACTTCAATCAACATTCTAGAGTTTTCCCCTTTAGTTAACACTATCAACGTTTCCCTTTACTGTGGGAATTGTGATCGAATCAACGCAGTATTAGACACTTTCAATGCAACATACCAAAACTAAACTGGCTATGCTAGACTTAGTATGCAAAACTAACTATGCAAAACAAACTAATTTGTTGTAGGCAGAACGCACTGGAGTAAGATTCTATAGAGTCCCACTGTATGAGTTATAATACCCATAAAATCTAGATGTCAAACATGGAAATGGTTCCAATTGTTTTTCCACCATTCATTTTTCCCATAGGGAAAATAAGGGCTGTTTTGTGTAGGCTTTCCCTGGCGTGGTGTTTTGATAACCATGCAAATCTCTCTCGGGCAAGGGGACTTTTTTCAATATATTTGCCTGTATTTACCCCACTCCAAAATGAAATGCTAATTAGCTGCTAATGTGACTATCATACAGAACTACAAATGCCATGATGATCTGGATGAGACTGCCGAATCAAGGCAAAGGTAAGAATCTCTGGCTAACCTTCCTTAAATTGAATTCTGTGAAATATCATGGGAAAATTTTACATTTACACAATACCTGTTAGCAAAGGTGTCAGCTAAAGATGACGTGCAGGAGCATGCAGGGATTTGTAGTCTTGCTAATTTTCAATTCTGAGAGTAAATAGAGCCAAATATACTGATAGAATTGACCTTGTCTGAGAGAGATTTACACAGTTATCAAAACATCACTCCAGGTTAAGCCTACACAAAATACAGCCCTTATTTTAAGAGTTCCTAAATTCTATGGGAAAAATGAATGGTGGAAAAACAATTGGAACCATTTCCTGTTTGACCACTAGGTTTTATGGGTATTATGACATGTCCACTGTGGGGCTCTATTGCATTGACGTGCACGACTCAGACCTTACCCTACACAGACCAGTGCGGCATAATCAATCAGAGCTGCAGTAGGCCTATATGCAAATAGACCATTGCCATATCTGAATCTGTGACATCCTCTTTGAACTGGACTGCGTTTACAGCATGAGTGGTCATGAATAGATGTTTTGTTTTGAAATCGAAGCCAGATCTGCATATAGGCACGTGTGCACATTTGTTCATATCCTTTGCTAGTTGGTGAGTTATTAGCCCAGCTATAGATAATTTGTAGTCCGCAATGGGGGAGTGATTTCTTCCTACAAGAGCCCAAACATGTACATTTCTATACATTTTTGAAAGGCAAGTTGGGTAAAGAGCTTTTTAAAGGGGCAGTGTTGTATTTTGAGACAGGCTTGATTAAGCTAAGTAGCCAATAGGCAGAGGGTAGCATAATATGTCTGATTTACTGTATTTGTTTTTTACCTTTATTAATCTTTATTAACTAGGCAAGTCAGTTAGGAACAAATTCTGATTTACAGTAATGGCCTACCCCGGCCAACCCTAACCCAGAAGACACTGGGCCAATTGTGCACCGCCCTTTGGGACTCCCAATCACGGCTGGTTATGATACAGCCTGGAATCAAACCAGGGTCTGTAGGGATTCCTCTTGCACTGAGATGCAGTGCCTTAGACCGCTGCGCCACTCAGGAATAATATAGTGCGGGAATAATAACGCCATTTTATTTTGTAAAGTGGTTTCTTGCATCAAACAACATAACATTTGATTTAAACATTTTCAGTCACCTCTTTGTCTGAAGGACAAGTGGATAAACAGGTTCATGTCAAGCCCTGTATGTCCCATGGAATTAACACAACACATTAGCTGCTACTGTAGGCTGAATGATAGAACAGCTATTTCCATTTTAAAATGTTATGGAATGCACTTTCTCCATTGTTTTTGATAGTAGGCTACTCTATTTTCACAATGTTCACGTTTGCGCTCAGCAGACCTGAAATTTGTGCAGTGCCCAAAATAATTTAAGGGAAAATTGTCCACAATACTAACCTAAATGACTGGGTGAAAAAAGGAAGCCTATACAGAATAAAAAATATTCCAAAACATGCATCCTGTTTGCAATAAGGCACTAAAGTAAAAAATATTTTCAAGCATGGTGTTGGCTGCATCATGTTATGAGTATATTTGTCACAAAAAAATCAAATGGAATAGAGTTAAGCACA
This sequence comes from Oncorhynchus masou masou, assembly GCF_036934945.1. Lineage (NCBI taxonomy): Eukaryota > Metazoa > Chordata > Actinopteri > Salmoniformes > Salmonidae > Oncorhynchus > Oncorhynchus masou. Next base: position 45,525,699 of record NC_088226.1, on the reverse strand, counting down.
GGCAAAATCCTAGATGAAAACCTGGTTCATTCTGCTTTCCCACAGACACTAGGAGATGAATTCACCTTTCAGGAGGACAATAACCTAAAACACAAGGCCAAATATACACTGGAGTTGCTTACCAAGGCGACATTGAATGTTACTGAGTGGCCTAGTTCCAGTTTTGACTTAAATCGACTTTAAAATATATGGCAAGACTTGAAAATGTCTATCTAGCAATGATCAACAACCAACTTGACAGCGCCTGAATAATCTTTTAAAGAATAATGTGTAAATATTGTACAATCCAGGTGTGCAAAGCTCTTAGAGACTTACCCAGGAGGACTCACATCTGTAATTACTGCCAAAGGTGCTTCTTCAAAGTATTAACTCAGGGGTGTGAATATTTATGTAAATTAGATATTTTCATTTTCAATACATTTGCAAACATTTCTAAATACATGTTTTCACTTTGTCATTATGTGATATTTTATTTATTTATTCAGACTGTAAAACAGCAAAATGTGTAAAGTCAAAAGGTATGAATACTTTCTGAAGGCACTGAATATTAATATACAGATCTACCTGAAACACACACATCTAACATACTGTATCTCCATCCTACTCAAACTTACTGCCTCAATCTCTCTCACACACTCGCATGCATCCCCTCACTCACACACGCACACCTACCCCCACACCCAGCCACACACACATGCACACACACACACACACACACACACACACACACATGCACAAACACACACACACACACGCACACCTACCCCCACACCCAGCCACGCACACACACACACACTCACACACACACATGCACAAACACACACACACACGCACACCTACCCCACACCCAGCCACACACACACATACACACACACACACACGCACACCTACCCCCACAACCAGCCACACACACACGCACACACACACACATGCACAAACACACACACACACACCTACCCCCACAACCAGCCACGCACATACACACACACACACACCTACCCCCACACCCAGCCACACATACACACACACACACACAAAGCTCTACAAAACACAGGCACACTCCTCTTTGTCTCTCACACACATACACACACACTGACAGGTGCAGAAAAGCCCTTGCACGTGCAGACACATTAACACGGGTCACTTGATAGCTCTATGATTCACAGTAACAGGAAGGTGAGAGGACATAGAGCGGGTGTAGAGGGTGTGGGGAGAGTAGGCACTGCAGTCTGCATACAAATGTCATCCCCCCCAAACCCCCTACATGGACACAAACACTTGGAGTTGTGAAACTCTGTGCACAAAGCTCAGATGGCTTAAAAACCCTCTCCATTTATCAGACTGGAATAGACTAGGAAGATGATGCAGGCATGAGCTCCTGTCCCTGAACTCAGCTCTGTGCCGAGTTAACAACAAACATTCCAACAACTTTAGAAAACATTCCCTTAAGAGTCTCATTAAGTAATGAATTAGCGTTTTCATAGGAATGTTCCTGTTTTGTGCAAGGAATGTTTCCAAGAGACCATTCCCTTAATGTCAAATAGAACATATCCTGAACGTGGTTACCATGTTCTCCGAATTAAGATATTAATGTTCTTGACACGTTTCATGGGAGCTTTGCAAGAACATGTCATGTATGTGTCCCCAAAAAATGGTATCATTACACATGACATCTTGTTACTGTTGTCGAGCCAATCAAGGCCATGATTGGTGAAACAGTGATCCATTCATAATTCTTATCTGCTGGCAAGGTTAGCGACACTCACACACACAGTGCTTTAAACATAAAGTGCCTTCGGAAAGTATTCAGACCCCTTGACCTTTTCCAAATTTTGTTACAGTTGAAGTCGGAAGATTACATAAAGATTACATAAAACTAAATACGTTTAAACTCAGTTTTTCACAATTCCTGACATTTAATCATAGTAAAAGTTCCATGTCTTAGGTCAGTTAGGATCACCACTTTATTTTAAGAATGTGAAATGTCAGAATAAAAGTTGAGAATAATTTATTTCAACTTTTATTTCATTCATCACATTCCAAATGGGTCAGAAGTTTACATACACTCAACTAGCATTGCCTTTAAATTGTTTAACTTAGGTCAAAGGTTTCGGGTAACCTTCCACAAGCTTTCCACAATAAGTTCTGTAAATTTTGGCCCATTTCTCCTGACAGAGCTGGTGTAACTGAGTCAGGTTTGTAGGCCTCCTTGCTCACACACGCTTTTTCAGTTATGCCCACAAACTTTCTACAGGATTGAGGTCAGGGCTTTGTGATGGCCACTCCAATACCTTGACTTTGTTGTCCTTAAGCCATTTTGCCACAACTTTGGAAGTATGTTTGGGGTCATTGTCCATTTGGAAGACCAAGCTTTAACTTCCTGACTGATGTCTTGAGATGTTGCTTCAATATATCCACATAATTTTCCTTTCCTCATGATGCCATCTATTTTGTGAAGGGCACCAGTCCCTCTTGCAGCAAAGCACCCCCACAACGTGATGCTGCCACCCCCACAACGTGATGCTGCCACCCCCGTGCTTCCCGGTTGGGATGGTGTTGTTCGGCTTGCAAGCCTCCCCCATTTTCCTCCAAACATAATGATGGTCATTATGGCCAAACAGTTATATTTTTGTTTCATCAGACCAGAGGACATTTCTCCAAAAAGTATGATCTTTGTCCCCATGTGCAGATGCAAACTGAAGTATGTCTTTTTTATGGCGGTTTTGGAGCAGTGGCTTCTTCCTTGCTGAGCAGCCTTTCAGGTTATGCTATGTATCTTTACTGTGGATATAGATACTTTTTGTACCTGCTTCCTCCAGCATCTTCACAAGGTCCTTTGCTGTTGTTCTGGGATTTATTTGCACTTTTGCACCAAAGTAGGTTCATCTCTAGGAGACAGAACGCATCTACTTTCTGAGCGGCATGACGACTGCGTGGTCCCATGGTGTTTATACTTGCATACTATTGTTTGTACAGATGAACGTGGTACCTCCAGGCATTTGGAAATTGCTCCCAAGGATGAACCAGACTTGTGGAGGTCTACAATTGTTTTCTGAGGTCTTGGCTGGTTTCTTTGCTTGACATCATGGAAAAATCAAAGAGGCTCTGAGAAGGTAGGCCTCAAAATACATCCACAGGTACACCTCCAATTGACTCAAAAGATGTCTGTTAGGATGTCTGTTATCAGAAGCTTCTAAAGCCATGACATCATTTTTGGGAATTTTCCAAGCTGTTGGAGATCGAGCTACTTTTTTCAACATTCTGTTAAAAATTGCGCAACATTTCAACGTCCTGCTACTCATGCCAGGAATATAGTATATGCATATGATTAGTATGTGTGCATAGAAAACACTCTGAAGTTTCTAGAACTGGTTCAATGGTGTCTGTGACTATAACAGAACGAGTCCGTGGTCAAAATCGCAAGAAAACCTGATCACAAAATCGACAAAGAAAAAATCCATCCGCCAGTCTTTGTATTGTCTATGGCTTGCCATAAATGATGGAACTGTACTTGCAATTCCTACAGCTTCCACACGATGTCGCCAGTGTTGTGATTACCAGGGCCCTTTATCCTTGGTCAGATTAGTCAATGGCACATCCTGTCTTCAGGTGCGCAACTGAAAAAAATGTCCGTGAGGAAATGGACTTTGTTTTGAAAACTTCTAGCTATTGAATACAGATCTCTCCGTGATCAATTTGATCGTTTATTAACGTTTACTAATACCTAAACTTGGATTACAGAAGTAGGTTGAAGTGTTTTGTCAATGTTTATAGGCAACTTTATGAATTTTATAAAATGAAGTCGCGTTCGGAAACGTGACTTTTCCATGGATTTCTCGGTGTTCATAAATGGACATTTTGGGTATATATGGACCGATTTAATTGAAAAAAAGACCCAATTGTGATGTTTATGGGACATATAGGAGTGCCAACAAAGAAGCTCGTCAAAGGTAATGAATGTTTCATATTTTATTTCTGCGTTTTGGGTAGCGCCAGCTACACTAATTTCTTTGTTTACGTCCCCTTTGTGTGTTTCTGGGGGCTGCATGCTATCAGATAATAGCTTCTCATGCTTTTGCCGAAAAGCATTTTACAAATCTGACATGTTGGCTATATTCACAACGAGTGTGGCTTTAATTGAGTACCTTGCATGTGAGTTTTAATGAAAGTTTGAGTTGTATCGAGTACAATTAGTTGGCGCTCTGGAATTTCCGCTGATTTGGTTCCTGTACAGGTACATAATCCGTAAGAAGACACAGTCAACTTAGTGTATGTAAACTTCTGACCCACTGGAATTGTCATACAGTGAATTATACGTGAAATAATCTGTCTGTAAAAATTGTGGGGAAAATGTACTTGTGTCATGCACAAAGTAGATGTCCTAACCAACTTGCCAAAACTATAGTTTGTTCACAAGAAATTTGTGGAGTGGTTGAAAAACAAGTTTTAATGATTCCAACCTAAGTGTATGTAAACTTCCGACTTCAACTGTACATTACAGCCTTATTCTAAAATTGATTAAATAAAAACATTTCCTCAGCAATCTACTTACAATAACCTATAATGACAAAGAGAAAACAGGTTCTTTAAAATTATTGCAAAAAATATATTTAAAAAATATAAAATAACTTTACATAAGTATGCAGACATTTTGCTATGAGACTCGAAATTGAGCTCAGGTGCATCCTGTTTCCATTAATCATCCTTGAGATGTTTCTACAACTTGATTGGAGTCCACCTGTGGTAAATTCAATTGATTGAACATGATTTGGAAAGGCAAACACCTGTCTATGTAAGGTCCTACAGTTGAAAGTGCATATCAGAGCAAAAACCAAGCCATGAGGTCGAAGGAATTGTCCGTAGAGCTCCGAGACAGGCTTGTGTCGAGGCAAAAACAAGTGACCCCAAACTTTCTAAGTGACCCCAAACTTTTGAAAGGTAGTGTATATTTCATTAGAACACTTGGAAATATTAATTATGCTTCTTTGCTTATTATAATGTGTATACATTTCTTCTCTTTCATGCATTTTTGGAACTTTGGCTTCCAGCTTTGTGCCTTTGTGCAAGACCTCCAGATGCTTTTTCAAAATGTATGTGTTTCTAGACAAAGGGATCAATGCTGCCTTTGCAGAGTTTGCATTTAACTAAAATGTTTCTCTTTCTCTTCGATTGACTCAAAGTAATTGAAGTATTTACACAAGGAAAGGGGTAAGCGGGGTAACAACACAGCTGCCATCGGCTTTACAATAGCCTACTGGAAACGAGTTAGCTTACAGCATGAATCCCGCTAGAAGGAGACAAAGCTTTAGAAAATGTAACTAACACGTACATATGCTTCTGAAAGTAACTAATAATATTACAATATTTGAAGACAGTAACTCGTTATTACTCTGCTACTCTTAAAAGTAATATTTTACTGTTAGTAATATATTATCCCCAACACTGGTCCCAAGTGATTCTGTTGCATTTTGTCTATATTTCCACATTAAAACTTGGAGACAGAACTCTGTGTTGGGTATTGTTTTAGTATAACTGGCATCATCATTGCCTAAATGTTAAATGTGAGGAAGTACAGACATGCTACTGTAAATATACACATTTCTGATATTCTTAGAATATGGCAACCATGTTCTGGGTATGTTTCTATCAGAAGCAGCACTACCACCTAGGCCATGTTTCGGCAACAAATTAGGAATGTCACAGATAGAAATGCAATGACGAGAGCTTATGTGATTCCTTATCAGAGACATGTTTGTTCTACATGGTATATATCCGCCACACTGACCCTCAACACCGGAGCCCATCAAGCGTGTGTGCTTAGTCCCCTCCTGTACTCCCTGGCCACGCACAACTCCAACACCATGATCAAGTTTGCTGATGACGGTTGTAGGCCTGATCACTGACGCCAATGAGACAGCCTATAGGGAGGAGGTTAGAGACTTAGCAGTGTGGTGCTAGGACAACAGCCTCTCCCTCAACATCAGTAAGACCATGAAGTTGATCGTGGATTACAGGAGAAAGAGGAGAGAGCATGCCCCCATCCACATACACAGTTGTAGCAGAGCGGGTCTAGAGCTTCAAGTTCCTTGGCGTCAACATCACTAAGGACTTAGCATGTTCCACACACACAGGCATAGTCGTGAAGAGGGCACGACAGTGCCTCTTCCCCCACAGGAGGCTGAGCATATTTGTCAGAGGGTGGTGCGGACAGCCCAGTACATCACAGGGCCGAGCTCCTTGCCATCCAGGACCTCTATCAGGTGGTGTTAGAGGAAGGCCGGAAAATTGCCGGCAAACGGTACTGGAGCATCGACTCACAGACCAACAGGCTGAGAGACAGCTTCTACCCCTAAGCCATAACTGCTAAATGGCCATAAGACTGCTAAATAGTTAATTAAATGGTTATCCTGACTATCTGCGTTTACCCTATCGTGCACTGACTCTATGCACAATCACAATACTATATATAGATGGGTTGGTTGTTTAGCAACAAAACCGATGCGTGCGCAACTAATGGGCAAAACAGATGGGGTTGTCTTAGATTGTTGACAACATGTAAACTATATTTTGTCTCCAATGTTTATTCAAAAAACAAATACATTTACACAATGAGCACTTGTTGTCTCTCAAATACATCCATACAGTTGTTGGTGAGCTAGCACATTTTTTGCCATATTAGCATAAACATGACATCAGTCAAAACACCTCAAATCAAGACATGGTATCAAGAACAAGATACAACTAGCTGAAATGAGCCACCTACGATTCCCCACATGGCAGCTTCTTGTCATTGTTGCTAGCTATCTGGTCATCCAGAATCACAGCAACACATGGACTTCTGGCCCATTGAAGCCTGCACATAGTTTTCATGAAGTTGTCAGCTAACCCATCTATACACACTGTACACCCACTCACTCATACACAATACTCACTCACACAAAACCCACACACATCCCCATACACTACATAAGCACACATACATACCGGCACAACACAAACATGCGTGTGTACACACACACTGACACACACACACACACACACTTTTACACTCATCATATGGTCCTTCTACTCTGTTCTTTATTTTACTCTTATTATTATCTATCCTATTGCCTAGTACTTATCTACCTCATATACCTCATATCCCTGCACATTGATCTGGTACCGGTACTCCCTGTATATACTGTATATACTGTGTTCCTTGTTCTTGTGAAGATTTGTGTTTTCCTGGGGATATCAACCTTGATTGTGTTTGAGAACGTTGTTCAATAAAGAAAACCTGCTGCTGACTCATTTATTCACCTTTCCGCTTTAGAGCAACCTCCAAGTACTTGGACCGTTCACATTGGTGGAGAATGCGGGCACTAGGTGGAAATGAAAATCTACCTGTAGACAGAGAGGAACCATTCAAGAAGGATGGATAACGCTCTACTACAACAGTTCATCAAGTCCCAGCAGACAACCATAGAACTCATGCAACAGCTGAGCCGACGAGAAGAACCGAGATTGAAGCCGAGAGTGACTGCTCACGCCATCTTACCTCACCTCTCAAAGGAGGATGATATTGAAACTTTCATCCTGATGTTCGGAAGGAGCTGTAAAGATGGAGCCGTAAAGTTCCATCAAAGGACCAACATGGCCAACAAATCCGTCTGTGCCCAGATCTTTGCACTCCTATGACTAACGAAACAGTGGCTGGAGCCCAGGAAGGGAGTATGACATGTCGTAGAGACGCTCGTAGTGGACAAGATTTTGAGGGATTTACCCTTTAAAAGGGTCGTGGGGCAAGCAAACCCGTCATCAGCCGACAACATAGCCCAGGCTGTGGAAACGTACCGATTTACATGGGAGTTGTTAAAAGGTCCGGGCCAAAGAGGGCAGGATCAGCTCTGTTGGTTAGCATAAATAGCCCCAGCCCCAGATATTCCAGTTAAATAGAAGAACGAGACGTGGTAGCCATTCTCGACTCGGGAAATATGGTTACGTTAGTGGAGGAGCAGATGGTGACCACAGCAACACTGCTACCAGACAAAGTATCCGTGTCCATGGAGACTCCCACTATTACCCCACCATGAGTCTGTCCATTCTCACCCCGAAAGGAAGGTGTACAGTCAGGATGGGGGAAAGTACCCCAGCTGAAAGTGCCTTTATTAATCGGGAGAGACTGTCCCCTATAGAAGGAGCTTCAGCAGATGACGTTAAGCACCGGACAAAGAGGATCAGGTCTCTCTATCACACGCCATGAGCCGGGCCACTGTAGGGGGGCAGGAAAGCAGAGGAAGAAAAAGACCACGCCCAAGGTAGTAGCCCTACAAGGAAACAGCCTTGGCCTCGTCCTCTGGAGCAGAGGAAGAAATACAGACCCAACGCCTCTGACAGCAATTCCAGGAAACCTCCGATGAATACACCTGCGAAGGGTTATACACGAAGGAGGAAGGAGCCACCAGAGGTTACTCCTTCGCAACATGTCATCAAAGGGAATCGCAGAGGAATTGTTCATGCTGTTCTCCCGGGTGGGCCTTCTCAAGACGATCCTAACTGACCAGGGAACCCCGTTCATGTCCCGGTTGATGAAGGACGTGTGCCGGTTATACCAGGTTCAACAGGTACACACAAGCATATTCGCACAAACAGTCTGTCTGCGGGTGGAACGACTGAACAAAATTATTAAAAGCATGTTGAGAAGAGTGGTGTCCAGAGACAGGAAAAACTAGGACATGCTTCTGCCCCATTTAACGTTTGCGAGGCGAGAAGTTCCCCAGGCGTTCACTGGGTTCTCCCTCTTCGAATTGCTCTATGGCAGGCCATGTCGAGGGATCCTCGACTTAGCCAGGGAGACCGGGGAGGTACAACCATACCGTTCTGGTTGACGATAGAACATGCTACCCTGATGCGGGACTGCCTATCGGCAGTCTGGCCCATATTAAAGGAGCAAATGGAGAAGACGCAACGGACTCCCAGGGAGTTCACCATAGGAGAGAAAGTGATGGTACTCGTGCCCATGGCTGAACATCGTTTGCTGGTGCAGTGGAGGGGGCCCTACGAGGTAACAGAAAGGGTCTCACCGGTCAATTACCTCATCAAGCAACCGGATAGGAGGAAGAATGTCCAACTCTATCATATGAACCTGCTGAAGAAGTACCATGGGAGAGAGGAGGGTGTGGCTTTAATGCCCGTGGAGGACAAGGAAAGAGAGGAGGCCCTGCTACAGGTGCACTGTGGTCAAACTCTCCTGCCAGCGCAGTCGAGACAGCTGGACAAGCTGATTATGCACTTCGGCAGGGTATTCTCACCCTTCCCAAAACAAACGGATGTCCTGTTTCATCATATCCACACTGAACCCAGGAAGATGGTGGATATCCGGCCTTACAGGATTCCTGAGGCCCATCGAGTCACCGCAAAGAACGAGTTAAGGGAGATGCTGAGGATGAGGGTGATCGAGCCATCTACGACTGTGTGGTCCAGTCCCACAGTCCTGGTCCCCAAACCTGACGGTAGTATGAAGCTCTGCTACGTCTTTAGGGGTGTAAACGCCATCGCTACATTCAACGCGTATCCCATTCCCTGCGTGGATGAACTCCTGGAGGGCTTAGGAAAGGCCAAGTTCATCGCCACCCTTGATTTGACAAAGGGATATATGCATGAGCCGGTGGCTCTGGAGGACCTGCCCAAAGACTGCCTTCGCCACACCGGAGGGGATTTTTCAGTATGTGAGGATGCCCTTCAGACTGCATGGGGCTGTGGCAACTTTCCAACACCTCATGGACACCATTCTACGGCCCCATCAAGAATAAGCGGCGGCGTACATAGACGATGTGGTCATCCACTGCAACGACTGGGATTGCCACCTCCTGCGACTACGGTCGGGGCTCGTGAGAAGCGGTCTGTCCGAAGCAGAATACCTGGAATACACAGTGGGGAACGGAAAAATACGCCCACAGGCAGAAAAGACCAGGGCCATTCGGGACTGGCCCCAGCCCCAGACGAAGCGGGACGTCCAAGCCTTCTGGGGATAACGGGATATTAACTCCAAAAAAATCTGCCAAACCGTGTAGCGTGGAAGGACGAGACGGAAGACGCCTTCCAGTTGCTAAAAGAGAGCCTGTGCTCTGATTCCGTCCTGCAGACTCCTGACTTCTCCCAAGAGTTCATTGTGCAGGTAGACGTCTCAGATACGGTGCTCGGGGCCCTCCTCGCTCAGGGTGAAGGCAAAGCAGAGAGGCCTATTCTTTTTTATAAGTAGGAAGCTCAGTGATCAGGAACAGAGATATGCTACCGTAGAGAAAGAGGCCCCTAGCCATTAAGTGGGCCCTCGATTATCTCCGGTACTACCTACTCGACGTAGGTTTGCCCTTGTTGTGGACCATGCTCCTCTCATGTGGATGGTCAGTAAGAGAAACAGTAACAACAGAATAGCCAGATGATCTCTTGCTTTACAACCATTCTCTTTCCATGTCATCCAAAGGGCTGGATTGAGGAACGTAAATGTGGACGCGCTGTCCCGACACAACCAAGACAGCGCGTCTGGCGCCCGGCCATCCGGTCTTGAGGGGGGAGGTATGTGGAAGGACCACCAGAGGATCCGGGCTGGGTCCGGGCTGGACATGGAAAGAGAACGGTTGTAAAGCAAGAGATCATCTTGCTTTTCTGTTGTCTGTTGTAGGAGCATGTGAATCAAGGTGATCAGAGGCAATTAAGCACAGCTGACTAATGTACTAATGAGATATTCTCTTTCCCCTACAAGAGACAGGAGAGAACCGGTAGAGAGGGAAGAAAGAAGAGTGTTTGCTTCTACAGAGGAGAGGACGTACCTTTCGGAAGGGAGAAGAAGGGGACACACCACCTTTTGGGAATGGTCACCACGGATCCGGACGACCACCCGAAGGGAGCTATCCATGCAAGGATCGGGAAGGCGGTGACACACCCGTGATTTATGATATAGTTTAAAGATACTCACCTTGTGTTCCTTGTTCTTGTGAAGATTTGTTGGGATATCATCCTTGATTGTGTTTGATAAGAAAAAATTACCTCAATAGAGAACTTTGTTCATTTAAGAACCTTATCCTGACACGTTTATTCCGCCTTTCTACTTTAGAGGAACCTCCAACTACTTGGACCGTTCACACTATGACATGAGTAACGTACCGTAGGCCAAACTGCCACTTCTCCAGATGCACAATATTTTTTTGTGGGAGTTTTTGAAAAGCAAAGTAATCAAATGAAGTGCAGATTCTCCATTTTATAGCTGTGAAATGTCCTACATTGCAGTAGCCAATCTGAATCTACCGCGAATAAGAGTAAATGCGCATTCCAAGCACAACGCACACACGCTATACCAAGATAGTATCAGGGAAGGGTTAACGTAGGCTGTTTGTAATTTATATAGTATTGCCATCGCTTTACAGTAGCACACAACCACTGTGTAGACACTAAAGAGGGTCTTTGTAGGGTCTGACCTGCAATGATTCCATTTGTGTTATTTCATAGTTTAGATGTCTTCATTATTATTCTACAATGAAGAAAATAGTAACAATTATGAAAAACCCTTGAATAAGTAGGTGTCCAAACTTTTGACTGGTACTGTATGTTGTCCTTTGTCTTGGTTGATAAAAAAACAAAAAAAACAGGTTGTCATCCAGTAGGCTTTGATTACATTTCCAATATCCTCGCCTACCTGGAAATTCTGTAAGAGTATTGTGGATGCCAATTATTTGATGGTCTGATGCATTCTGCCCCCTATTTAAAACATGTTTCACTTTCGGTGGCAGGGCATAGGATACAAGAAATGAATCAAGACCACTTGCTTGATTAAGCCTCCTCCATGTATATCTCACTAAGTCTGTATGTTTAAGCCTCCATATAGCAACTAGTTCTAAAGTGTCCATGATATTCGTAATTTGCCTAAGTGCATGAGGGTGATTATTTGTAGTGTGATTTCCTTTAACTTCTTATGGCTGAGATCCCGCTACCGGGATCGATATGACAACAGCCAGTGAAAGTGCAGGGTGCCAAATTCAAACAACAGAAATCTCATAATTAAAATTCCCCAAATATAGAAGTATTTACACTATTTTAAAGATAAACTTGTTGTTAATCCCACTACGATAATGTCCAATTTCAAAAAGGCATTACAGCAAAAGCACACCAAACGATTATGTTAGGTCACCGCCTAGTCACAGAAAAACACTTTTCAGAAAAACACTGGCCATTTTTCCAGCCAAAGAGAGGAGTCACAAAAATCAGAAATAGAGATTAAATTAATCACTAACCTTTGATCTTCATTGGATGACACATAGGACTTCATGTTACACAATACATTTATGTTTTGTTCGATAAAGTTCATATTTATATCCAAAAATCTGAGTTTACATTGGCGCATTATGTTCAGTAGTTCCAAAACATCCGGTGATTTTGCAGAGAGCCACATCAATTTACAGAAATACTCATAATAAACATTGATAAAAGGAATTATAGATACACTTCTCCTTAATGCAACCGCTGTGTCAGATTTAAAAAAAACTTGCAATAATCCGAGTACAGCGCTCAGACAACAAAACAAGCCAGCCAAACAGATACCCGCCATGTTGTGGAAGTCAGAACAGAAGTCAGAAATAGCATTATAAATATTCACTGACCTTTGATGATCTTTATCAGAATGCACTCCCAGGAATCCCAGTTCCACAATAAATGTTTGTTTTGTATCGATAAAGTCCATAATTTATGTCCAAATACCTCCTTTTGTTAGCTCGTTTGGTAAACGAATCCAAACTCACGAGGCGCGGGCAAGTCCAGGGCAAAGTTCAGATGAAAAGCTCAAAAAGTTATATTACAGTTCCTAGAAGAATGTCTGAAGATGTATAGAATCAATCTTTAGGATGTTTTTAACATGAATCTTCAATAATGTTCCAACCGGAGAATTCCTTTGTCTTCAGAATTGCAATGGAACGCAGGTAGCTCTCACGTGAGCGCGCGTGATCACCTCATGCCACTCTGGTAGACCCCTGACTCATTCAGCTCTCATTCCCCCCTCCTTCACAGTAGAAGCCTCAAACAAGATTCTAAAGACTGTTGACATCTAGTGGAAGCCTTAGGAAGTGCAATATGACCCCATAGACACTGTATATCCGATAGGCAATGACTTGATTTCTTTCTCAGGTTTCTGCCTGCCATATGAGTTCTGTTATACTCACAGACATCATTCAAACAGTTTTAGAAACTTCAGAGTGTTTTCTATCCAAATCTAATAATATGCTTATATTAGCAACTGGGCCTAGTAGCAGGCAGTTTACTCTGGGCACCTTATTCATCCAAGCTACTCAATACTGCCTCCAGCCATAAGAAGTTTTTTAACATCCATTGGGGTACTGAAAACTGTATTTTAATCTCCCACCATCATAATAGAGTAATTTGTTGCTTGTGAGTTTGATAGATTAGTGTATATATAATTTCAAAGTGTGGATTGTCATTATTTGGTTCATATAGATTAATTAGCCAAAACTGTTTATTGTCCAATAGCATACTTAAAATGATCCACCTTCCTTTTGGAGGCATGTTTACATTTACATTTACATTTAAGTCATTTAGCAGACGCTCTTATCCAGAGCGACTTACAAATTGGTGAATTCACCTTCTGACATCCAGTGGAACAGCCACTTTACAATAGTGCATCTAAATCATTAAGGGGGGGTGAGAAGGATTACTTAACCTATCCTAGGTATTCCTTGAAGAGGTGGGGTTTCAGGTGTCTCCGGAAGGTGGTGATTGACTCCGCTGTCCTGGCGTCGTGAGGGAGTTTGTTCCACCATTGGGGGGCCAGAGCAGCGAACAGTTTTGACTGGGCTGAGCGGGAACTGTACTTCCTCAGTGGTAGGGAGGCGAGCAGGCCAGAGGTGGATGAACGCAGTGCCCTTGCTTGGGTGTAGGGCCTGATCAGAGCCTGGAGGTACTGCGGTGCCGTTCCCCTCACAGCTCCGTAGGCAAGCACCATGGTCTTGTAGCGGATGCGAGCTTCAACTGGAAGCCAGTGGAGAGAGCGGAGGAGCGGGGTGACGTGAGAGAACTTGGGAAGGTTGAACACCAGACGGGCTGCGGCGTTCTGGATGAGTTGTAGGGGTTTAATGGCACAGGCAGGGAGCCCAGCCAACAGCGAGTTGCAGTAATCCAGACGGGAGATGACAAGTGCCTGGATTAGGACCTGCGCCGCTTCCTGTGTGAGGCAGGGTCGTACTCTGCGGATGTTGTAGAGCATGAACCTACAGGAACGGGCCACCGCCATGATGTTGGTTGAGAACGACAGGGTGTTGTCCAAGATCACGCCAAGGTTCTTAGCGCTCTGGGAGGAGGACACAATGGAGTTGTCAACCGTGATGGCGAGATCATGGAACGGGCAGTCCTTCCCCGGGAGGAAGAGCAGCTCCGTCTTGCCGAGGTTCAGCTTGAGGTGGTGATCCGTCATCCACACTGAAATGTCTGCCAGACATGCAGAGATGCGATTCGCCACCTGGTCATCAGAAGGGGGAAAGGAGAAGATTAATTGTGTGTCGTCTGCATAGCAATGATAGGAGAGACCATGTGAGGTTATGACAGAGCCAAGTGACTTGGTGTATAGCGAGAATAGGAGAGGGCCTAGAACAGAGCCCTGGGGGACACCAATGGTGAGAGCGCGTGGCGAGGAGACAGATTCTCGCCACGCCACCTGGTAGGAGCGACCTGTCAGGTAGGACGCAATCCAAGCGTGGGCCGCGCCGGAGATGCCCAACTCGGAGAGGGTGGAGAGGAGGATCTGATGGTTCACAGTATCGAAGGCAGCCGATAGGTCTAGAAGGATGAGAGCAGAGGAGAGAGAGTTAGCTTTAGCAGTGCGGAGCGCCTCCGTGATACAGAGAAGAGCAGTCTCAGTTGAATGACTAGTCTTGAAACCTGACTGATTTGGATCAAGAAGGTCATTCTGAGAGAGATAGTGGGAGAGCTGGCCAAGGACGGCACGTTCAAGAGTTTTGGAGAGAAAAGAAAGAAGGGATACTGGTCTGTAGTTGTTGACATCGGAGGGATCGAGTGTAGGTTTTTTCAGAAGGGGTGCAACTCTCGCTCTCTTGAAGACGGAAGGGACGTAGCCAGCGGTCAGGGATGAGTTGATGAGCGAGGTGAGGTAAGGGAGAAGGTCTCCGGAAATGGTCTGGAGAAGAGAGGAGGGGATAGGGTCAAGCGGGCAGGTTGTTGGGCGGCCGGCCGTCACAAGAAGCGAGATTTCATCTGGAGAGAGAGGGGAGAAAGAGGTCAGAGCACAGGGTAGGGCAGTGTGAGCAGAACCAGCGGTGTCGTTTGACTTAGCAAACGAGGATCGGATGTCGTCGACCTTCTTTTCAAAATGGTTGACGAAGTCATCTGCAGAGAGGGAGGAGGGGGAGGGGGAGGAGGATTCAGGAGGGAGGAGAAGGTGGCAAAGAGCTTCCTAGGGTTAGAGGCAGATGCTTGGAATTTAGAGTGGTAAAAAGTGGCTTTAGCAGCAGAGACAGAGGAGGAAAATGTAGAGAGGAGGGAGTGAAAGGATGCCAGGTCCGCAGGGAGGCGAGTTTTCCTCCATTTCCGCTCGGCTGCCCGGAGCTCTGTTCTGTGAGCTCGCAATGAGTCATCGAGCCACGGAGCGGGAGGGGAGGACCGAGCCGGCCTGGAGGATAGGGGACATAGAGAGTCAAAGGATGCAGAAAGGGAAGAGAGGAGGGTTGAGGAGGCAGAATCAGGAGATAGGTTGGAGAAGGTATGAGCAGAGGGAAGAGATGATAGGATGGAAGAGGAGAGAGTAGCGGGGGAGAGAGAGCGAAGGTTGGGACGGCGCGATACCATCCGAGTAGGGGCAGTGTGGGAAGTGTTGGATGAGAGCGAGAGGGAAAAGGATACAAGGTAGTGGTCGGAGACTTGGAGGGGAGTTGCAATGAGGTTAGTGGAAGAACAGCATCTAGTAAAGATGAGGTCAAGCGTATTGCCTGCCTTGTGAGTAGGGGGAAGGTGAGAGGGTGAGGTCAAAGAGGAGAGGAGTGGAAAGAAGGAGGCAGAGAGGAATGAGTCAAAGGTAGACGTGGGGAGGTTAAAGTCGCCCAGGACTGTGAGAGGTGAGCCGTCCTCAGGAAAGGAGCTTATCAAGGCATCAAGCTCATTGATGAACTCTCCGAGGAACCTGGAGGGCGATAAATGATAAGGATGTTAAGCTTGAAAGGGCTGGTAACTGTGACAGCATGGAATTCAAAGGAGGCGATAGACAGATGGGTAAGGGGAGAGAGAGAGAATGACCACTTGGGAGAGATGAGGATCCCGGTGCCACCACCCCGCTGACCAGAAGCTCTCGGGGTGTGCGAGAACACGTGGGCAGACGAAGAGAGAGCAGTAGGAGTAGCAGTGTTATCTGTGGTGATCCATGTTTCCGTCAGTGCCAAGAAGTCGAGGGACTGGAGGGAGGCATAGGCTGAGATGAACTCTGCCTTTTTGGCCGCAGATCGGCAGTTCCAGAGGCTACCGGAGACCAGGAACTCCACGTGGGTCGTGCGCGCTGGGACCACCAGATTAGGGTGGCCGCGGCCACGCGGTGTGGAGCGTTTGTATGGTCTGTGCAGAGAGGAGAGAACAGGGATAGATAGACACATAGTTGACAGGCTACAGAAGAGGCTACGCTAATGCAAAGGAGATTGGAATGACAAGTGGACTACACGTCTCGAATGTTCAGAAAGTTAAGCTTACGTAGCAAGAATCTTATTGACTAAAATGATTGAAATGCTACAGTACTGCTGGAGTAGGCTAGCTGGTAGTGGCTGCGATGTTGACACTACACTAATCAAGTCGTTCCGTCGAGTGTAATAGTTTCTACAGTGCTGCTATTCGGGGGCTAGCTGGCTAGCTAGCAGGTTGATTGCGTTACGTTACCTTAAAAGAACGACAATAGCTGGCTAGCTAACCTAGAAAATCGCTCTAGGCTACACAATTGTCTTAGATACAAAGACGGCTATGTAGCTAGCTAGCTACGATCAAACAAATCAAACCGTTGTACTGTAATAGTTTCTACAGTGCTGCTATTCGGGGGCTAGCTGGCTAGCTACGTTAAAAGAACGACAATAGCTGGCCAGCTAACCTAGAAAATCGCTCTAGACTACACAATTGTCTTAGATACAAAGACGGCTATGTAGCTGGCTAGCTACGATCAAACAAATCAAACCGTTGTACTGTAATGAAGTGAAATGAAAATGTGATACTACCTGTGGAGCGACGCGGAATGTTGACCGGGTAGTTGAAGTTCAATTCGGTAGAGGTTGGCTAGCTGTTGGCTAGCTAGCTAGCAGCATCTCCTACGTTAAGGACGACAAATAGCTGGCTAGCTAACCTCGGTAAATTAAGATAATCACTCTAAGTCTACACACTCTAAACTACACAATTATCTTGGATACGAAGACAGCGAAGACAACTATGTAGCTAGCTGACACTACGCTAATCGAGTCGTTCAGTTGAGTGTAATAGTTTCTACAGTGCTGGTGGACAGTGGATGTTAGCTAGCTGCTTAGCTAGCTGCTGGGCAGATACGTTAGGACGACGAAATACGATAATTATGCAATTATCTTTGATACAAAGACGGCTATGTAGCTAGCTAAGAAGAAATTGCTAAGATTAGACAAATCAAACCGTTGTACTATAATGAAATGTAATGAAATGTAATGAAAAGTTATACTACCTGCGGACCGAAGTGTAGATGCGACCGCTCGCTCCAACCCGGAACCGGAAACCGGTGTGTTCTCATGAAACATGTATAGAACATTAATATATTACATTGTGAGAACATGGCAATCATGTTCTGTGCATGTTTGGTGGGACGTTTATGGAATATTCCCCTAACCCTCTAACTGGATCTAGGGAATGTTCTTGCAACATTCTCATGAAACGTGTCTAGAACATTAATATTTTTATATTCTGAGAACATTGTAACCACGTTCTAGATAAGTTCTGCTTGAAATTAATTATTAAGGGAATGTTCTAACTTTAACACCAAAACTAAAAAGGTTTTCAGAAGGTTTCTGCTAACACAGGTTTCCCTAAAGGAGAACTGGATACTCAAACAGTATGTGTACATTATGGGTAACATCCCAAAAACATTCTCTCTCCTTAAAATTATTAGCTGGGTGCCTCTGTCTACTGACACTCCAGAATAGGAGCACTACTGGCACCAACTGGATACAGCTAGTGGTGAAGACCATAATATGAGAGGATTGTTACTGGTAAACTGGAGAAAACCTTATCATACAAATATTTAAAAAGCAATTATATCCAGTCAACGTATGCTACAATATTTCAACATGCATTTATTGTATTAGGCTACTAAAATTGTATCAGCATGTGAGGTAATTTCAGGGTGCCTGCCTGCATGTGCAGATTCCCCCTATTAATATGACAAGTGATGGATTAAAACACTGAAGAGTAACTGTCCTTGCCCTCAGATGAGTGTAGGCAAGAGGTTGTCAGAGATCCGACCCAGGACGCAAGCTTTGCCATTGGTCTCGGGTATGTGCACTTAAAAATGATTTACGGACTGGATCAGCTTGAACTCGTCCTCTTAATTTAATGTGTGAGGTGATGAGAACTGCACAAGCTTGTTAGCGAGAGCTTGTTATCTGTGTCAGCCAATTGCAACTCAATAAAACGTAGGCTTATAGCTTAGGCCGGCCAGGTCCAGCTGAAACTGGTTCAGGGCGCTCTCCTTTATGTGCCTGTGCTGCTGAGAGTGAGGCAAACTGACAGCTGCAACCAACCGTAGAAATATTGTAGTGAATTCGGGGGCCAGTTGAGAAACAAACCCAGGTCAAGTGACTGTCAAGCCAACACCTTAACCGTTACACCAAGAGGTCTGAACCTCTTGATGAGGTAGTTGGGTTAAGGTCACTACAATATAATCCATAGACGGCAGTTCCCATTCATTTTTTTAGAAGCTGCTTGAGTGGCGCAGCGGTCTAAGGTATTGCATCTCAATGCTAGAGGTGTCCCTACAGACCCTGGGCCGTCCAGTCTGAATCAGTGGGTTCACTGATGGAGAGCAGGGGTGGAGGTGGGGGGGGACATCAGGACCTTACAATTTGTGAGGTTACAATATCGTCTGGGTGGCATTATGCCTCTTATCGTTGTACATAATATGTACTGTATGTATAAAGCATATCCTGTTAAAACACTCTAATCCATTAACTTTTCCTTGAGATCACACTTTAATCTATACCACTCTGTTCATTCAAAGACTACTTATAGGGCAATTCCACCACTTTTCAACCTCTTTTTCATTATCTCCAGCACATTATCTCCAGCACGGTGCATTTCTATATTTTGTAGAAAAAAAAATTAAGTTAAGATCTACCTGACGACATCATCAAAAGTTAAAACATTTTAAAAACTGAGATTTTCAAACACTATGAGATTCACTGTGAGCAAGAAAAGCAAGAAAAGACCTTCCCTCTGGCCAGAACCTTTTTGCAGGGTTTGAAGATCACTGCTTTTCTTACTTTTAATCCTACCCTGTGATGTCACAGAAGTGTTTTTTAGGACCTTTCTTCTTATCTTTGTAACCACAGATCATATATAGAAACGTTCTGTTTTCACATATGTAGACACTGGTATGGTGCTGAAGACAATGAATATGAGGTTGAAAAGTGGCGGGATTGCTCTTTAACGAAACTCAAGATATTTTTCAAAGGGGAACACACAAAGAGCATGTAATTGCTGAAATGTATGTAAACATATAAAACCTCTGACTTGAGGAACAGGAAGACCTGATTATGTACCTCTAGGTCTGGGAACACACCCTCAGCTACTGTAACCCACCAACTCAGGAATTAACTTTACTGTAAATTGTGTAAATTGAGGGTTCGATTCGAGGCAGGTGAATTACTTTCTGTAACAACAATGACTAGATGGAGACGGATAACTATTTAGCAGCTTTAATAATCAAATAACATTGATCACCATCAGCCACAACTCTAGAACTCTCTGTCACTTCCTGTATCACTAAAGCCTGTCCAACACAATTTAAGCATTGGCCAATTAAAAAAGAAACCAGATCATTAGTTAACATGTAAAGAATTAAGTAAACACAGTTATTTCCTTGAACACAGATTCACCATGTATTAGCAATGTGAAAAAATGCAATATAAAACAGGTTCAGTTCACAGAATATAAATGCTTATGAAATAGTCTTACAGTTGTAACAAAACTATATTATTCACAGGTCGTGATGATAAACAAAATACATGTCCTGTATATTAAAGACTGTACTTTATTTTTTACAGAACACTCCTCTAACAAACATCACATGCCGTTTGATTCTTATAACTGCTTGATTTATTCTGATAAGCACAGTATTATTTTATAGGAATGGTCCTATCAAGTGTTCTTTGGCAACTATACGCTGTTAAATCTCACTTAAAAGCAGAGAGTACTGTAATGAACTTTCAGACCTCAAATTGGCCCATAAAATTACTTGATTTTAAAATATGGCAACGGATTTAAATTAATCATTGGAGATGAGCTTGGCTGATGATAGTGATATCTTACAGACAGGGAGAGAATCATTTCTCTCCCTGTCTGTTCCACATGGCAGAAAAACCCTTTCTAGATGTAACAGAAGAACTGTGCTTTGTTTCATATAAAACACAGAAGATTTCAATTATGTCTGCTTGCGCTAGCAGCTCTGAAAAATAAATACACACAAGCAGTGAAATGCCAACAGCTTAAAGCAAGATGGAAACAAAAAACAAATTGATGCACTCATCATTGTCAAAATGAGCACAGTATGGCGAAGGCCCAGTGTGGGGCTAACTCCCCTCCTCCTCCCAAACAACCCTGTTCTCCTCAGCACATCTTGCTTAGCGTCGCATTAGAAGAACACAGTGGATAATGGGTGTAAAAATGCAGACATAGTCTCAATTAGGAGATGTGTGACTTTGCTCATCCAGAGGGGTGAAGCGTCATTAGGAGACTAGGGATGTAGGGCCTCTCCTTTCCACAAATATAGTAGTGTTGCCAGCCTGTGTGAAGGCCTGGGATGAAGGAACATGGTAGGGGACACTAACTGGCAATGATGAACATCAACATAATGACAAACACTTCTTTGGATGAGGGGCTGACATGTTATCCAATCAAAGTTTGTCTGAGGATGCACTGAGAGAGAAATTAATCATAAAGCGTAATTATTTATTTATAAATAAATACAACGTCCTCATATAAAGTCAGTTGTGTCAATTTGCTAAATGTCACAAGAGCCTCACTTACCAGATCATTCACCTGCCCTTGAAAACATCCTCTAAATCCCAGTAATGAGCGTTTTATTCCCTACGATAAACTATAGGGGATGAAAATCTGTTTTTAGGTGGCAGTGCATGAGCTAGAATCTTTCATAAATGGAAGATATGATATTCTCATCAATGATTTTGTACTTTAATTTGTAAAATATCCCAACATAATAATAATAATAATAACTGAATGATGATCAAGGAAACCTTTTGTATATGACCGGACTAAATTATTCACCTCAGGTCTGGTGACAAAAGACATGGCCTGGCCACACATTCCAGGCTGCTTCCGCTCCAGCACACATGCTCAATCCTGGGATTTCCCCTTTCAGAAGGAGAAAACGGTTACAATATCACCTCTTTTATGTCCTGGAAGAGATGGGAGGGGTAACTTGCTCGATAGAAGGAGAGCTAGCACTCACTCGGTTCGTCACTAGTTTCCACAGCCACAAACTCACAATTATGTCTAAACTCCACATTTTCTTCAATTGATCTTCTTAAAATTTTATTTTAAACATAACCCTAACCTTAACCACAATGCTAACCTTATGCCTAACCCTAAATTAAGACCAAAAAGCAAATGTTAGTTTTCATGAATTTTTCTACCAGTATCATGCACTTTTTGTGAGGGAAGGACTAAATGGCATACAGTTTATGTCAGAATTGATCAGTATTTACTTTTCATAGCAGGTTAGGATATCTTACACGGCATGAAAAATTAACATAGCAGGTTAAGAGTATTAGGTTAAGGTTAGGAAAAAGGTTAGCATTACGGTTAGCTAAAATGCAAAACTATTTAACTTTCGGGATGAGAAACTTTAAGGGTGAAATTCGGACATCAGAGGAGGCTGGTGGGAGGAGCTATAGGAGGATGGGCTCTTTGTCATGGCTGGAATGGAATAGATAGAACGGCGTCAAACGTGGTTTGATACAATTCCATATTTTCCATTCCAGCCATTACAATGAGCCCATCCTCCTATAGCTCCTCCCACCAGCCTCCTCTGTCAGGCCCAATGTAGAATAAATATTATGACGGCTCAATAATACTAGCTCGCTAGGCATAGCCGATGGAAGTACAGGTGCTGCAGCCCCCCTAAAAAAATGTGACTGACCGCCTCGATTCGGTCTTAAGTAGCAAAATTTGAAATTGTGTTTTTTTACATTGAATAAAAGTAGAGCTAGAAAATGATATATCATACACTACAGTTGAGGAACAATGGGAAAGTAATTCTGCTTTGAAAGTTGATCAACTTGTGACCTCACTGTTGAGAAAATGTCCTTTGAATGTTTTGGTACCTAATGGAGAGCTCTTCTTTGTTTACACCCATTCAGCATCGTTCACATTCTCTTAAGCTTTAGCCCCACCCATATCTTTAAGGATTCACATGTGAGGCTATGTACTGAGCAATCAAAGATTTCAAGACTAAAGTCTGGTTTATACTATGGGTGTGACTCTGTCAAAAAGATCAAATTATCTCAGCCAATCATGGCTAGTGGTGAAGGTTGCCTCTTTTTCTGTGGCTAAACAAAAAAAAAAATCATATTTACCGATGGCATACAAGTTTGTTAATAAGACAAATGAAAGTTCACATGTTCCAGAAGGCATTTCTGCCAACAAAATGCATTTTGATAATAGAAAAAAAGTATCAGTTCAAATGGCGCTCTTGCGAATTAGTAACGAGCAACATATGCCTAGTTTCCTGAAACAAGTCACAAATATGAATAAAACTATTTTTTAATTAAAAAATACAACATTTGGGGGGGAAATTACAATTCTTCACAAAGATTGTGCACTGGGCCTTTACTAGTCCTGTATTAGTGGACCGATATAGCCGTCTGTAGCGAGGGGAGAGACCAGGATCTAAAATTAAATGTTTTGTGTATGGTGAACAATAATGCAATTATTATGGTAATATACCACTCATTAAATAACACGGTATTGATGTCCAGAGTGACTAGAAAGAGAGTACATGATCCCAATATTGTCCCTAACAACAATAACCATTAATTCACTGAGGACAGAACAGAGATGCATCACAGTGCAACTTCTGAAATATCTTCTTATTAAAATGAGGATGGATATTTTCTTTGGCAACTCAAGCAAGAGGAGATTGCTATAAGGGTTATTTTCTTTTCTGTAGCTCATTTTGGCTCAGTAATGACTATTTGCTTAGTCTTTTGGAAGGAAGAAAAGAGGCAGAAAGGGGAGACCAGGGCCCGTCCAGACACTTCTTGCTTGACGGACACACCTCAGTCTCGAGTGCCTCGGCTGAGCTGCTCGCTGAGGTCCAGAAACGTCGCTCTAATTAGTGGGAGCTGAGCGCATCTCTCCGGCCCAACAATGGAGGCCTGGAAGTGGCTTTGTTCACCAGGCTCACCCAGTGTTGTGGGTGTCACTGTCCTGAGGATTGTCTGGAATGGTGTTTTCTATTCAAATTTAGGGCAAAATAGCTTCCCTGTTAAATGAATATATGCTGAATTATATTGAATAAAGCCTTATAGGGCCTATTAAAAATGGTTTGCCAGAGTATCAAGTTCCAAGTTTGACAATTCCGAATGAGGAGCGAAACCCTTATTTTGAATTCTTGGTTTTGCTTAATGACTGTATATATAAATGGACAAAGCCATTGATCACGTGATTCATTCCTAGGTGAAGACTCAATAGCACACTGAAGACAAATAAGATGTACAAGAGGAAGTGATGTTGTCGATGAGCTTAATGCTTGAGTTTTTTATTTTATTTAACTAGGTAAGTCAGTTAAGAACAAATTCTTATTTTCAATGACTGCCTTGGAACAGTGGGTTTACTGCCTGTTCAGGGGCAGAACAACAGATTTGTACCTTGTCAGCTCAGGGGTTTGAAGTTGCAACCTTCCAATTACTAGTCCAACGCTCTAACCACTAGGCTACCCTGCCACCCCGTAACTCAAGTTGACAGCCATTAGCAGCTAAATGGTAGTTATAAACTTCTTCTGTGTGCGATTTAAAAACAAATAATAGGTTCAAGGACATAGAGTTGAAGTTTGGTGCAAAAAGAAATTCAGTTTTCACAATTCCTGACATTTAATCCTAGTAAAAATTCCCTGTTTTAGGTCATTTAGGATCACCAATTATATTAAGAATGTGAAATGTCAGAATAATAGTAGAGATAATTATTTATTTCAGCTTTTATTTCTATCATCACATTTCCAGTGGGTCAGAAGTTTACATACACTCAATTAGTATTAGGTAGCATTGCCTTTAAATTGTTTAACGTGGGTCAAACGTTTCAGGTAACCTTCCACAAGCTTCCCATATAAGTTGGGTGAATTTTGGCCCATTCCTTCTGACAAAGCTAGTGTAACTGAGTCAGGTTTGTAGGCCTCCTTGCTCGCACATGCCTTTTCAGTTCTGCCCACAAAGTTTCTATAGGATTTAGGTCAGGACTTTGTGATGGCCACTCCAATACCATGACTTTGTTGTCCTTAAGCCTTACTTTGAAAGTATGCTTGGGGTCATTGTCCATTTGGAAGACCCATTTGAGACCAAGCTTTAACTTCCTGACTGATGTCTTGAGATGTTGCTTCAATATATCCACATAATATTCCTTCCTCATGAAGCCATCTATTTTGTGAAGTGCACCAGTCTCTCCTGCAGCAAAGCACCTCCACAGCGTGATGCTGCCACCCCTGTGCTTCACAGTTGGGATGGTGTACTTCGGCTTGCAAACCTCCCCCTTTTCCTCCAAACATAATGATGGTCATTATGGCCAAACAGTTATATTTTTGTTTCATCAGACCAGAGGACATTTCTCCAAAAAGTACGATCTTTGTCCAAATGTGCAGTTGCAAACCCGAGTCTGGCTTTTTATGGCGGTTTTGGAGTAGTGGCTTCTTGCTTGCTGAGCGGCCTTTCAGGTTATGTCAATATAGGACTCGTTTTACTGTGGATATAGATACTTTTGTACCTGTTTCCTCCAGCATCTTCAATAGGTCCTTTGCTGTTGTTCTGGGATTGATTTGCACTTTTCGCACCAAAGTACATTCATCTCTAGGAGACAGAACGCGTCTCCTTCCTGAGCGGTATGACGACTGCGTGGTCCCATAGTGTTTATACTTGCGTATTATTGTTTGTACAGATGAACGTGGTACTTTCAGGTGTTTGGAAATTGCTCCCAAGGATGAACCAGACTTGTGGAAGTCTACCGTTTTCTTTCTCAGGTAATTTAAACCTCCAGTCTATGATAGTTTTTGCCTGCCTCACTAACGACGCCTTTTGCCTTTTCCCTTCCTGTACTTTAGCCTATCGGATTTCCTGTTATCAACCTATTGCCCGATCTCCCGGAAGATGTTACTGGCCTTTTCCCTGCCTGTACTGTTGCCTTTTTGGACCCCCTGTGTATGACCTTCTACCTGCCCCTGGACCCAGCTACTTGCCGCCTCCTGTGGTCCTTTACAAATAAACACCTGCTGCGCCCTGCGCTTGAAATCAGCTCTCTGCCTCCCATCATGTCCATTACATATTGGAATCAATTATTGGTAGGCTACTATGATTGTCCTCAAAACACTTTTTTATTCACATGAAGATTGACCACGAAGATTACACTTTTTCCATTCACTATAATGGGGATCCTGTTTTCTGCTAACAATGCCTTCAGTTACCCACTAAAAAATACAGTGCCTTGCGAAAGTATTCGGCCCCCTTGAACTTTGCGACCTTTTGCCACATTTCAGGCTTCAAACATAAAGATATAAAACTGTATTTTTTTGTGAAGAATCAACAACAAGTGGGACACAATCATGAAGTGGAACGACATTTATTGGATATTTCAAACTTTTTTAAC
Organism: Oncorhynchus masou masou; assembly: GCF_036934945.1. Lineage (NCBI taxonomy): Eukaryota > Metazoa > Chordata > Actinopteri > Salmoniformes > Salmonidae > Oncorhynchus > Oncorhynchus masou. The sequence goes on along the minus strand of NC_088226.1, from coordinate 45,499,572 downwards.
AAATCAAAAACTGAAAAATTGGGCGTGCAAAATTATTCAGCCCCCTTAAGTTAATACTTTGTAGCGCCACCTTTTGCTGCGATTACAGCTGTAAGTCGCTTGGGGTATGTCTCTACCAGTTTTGCACATCGAGAGACTGAAAATATTTCCCATTCCTCCTTGCAAAACAGCTCGAGCTCAGTGAGGTTGGATGGAGAGCATTTGTGAACAGCAGTTTTCAGTTCTTTCCACAGATTCTCGATTGGATTCAGGTCCATCTTCCCATCAATTTTAACCATCTTCCCTGTCCCTGCTGAAGAAAAGCAGGCCCAAACCATGATGCTGCCACCACCATGTTTGACAGTGGGTATGGTGTGTTCAGGGTGATGAGCTGTGTTGCTTTTACGCTAAACATAACATTTTGCATTGTTGCCAAAAAGTTCAATTTTGGTTTCATCTGACCAGAGCACCTTCTTCCACATGTTTGGTGTGTCTCCCAGGTGGCTTGTGGCAAACTTTAAACAACACTTTTTATGGATATCTTTAAGAAATGGCTTTCTTCTTGCCACTCTTCCATAAAGGCCAGATTTGTGCAATATACGACTGATTGTTGTCCTATGGACAGAGTCTCCCACCTCAGCTGTAGATCTCTGCAGTTCATCCAGAGTGATCATGGGCCTCTTGGCTGCATCTCTGATCAGTCTTCTCCTTGTATGAGCTGAAAGTTTAGAGGGACGGCCAGGTCTTGGTAGATTTGCAGTGGTCTGATACTCCTTCCATTTCAATATCATCGCTTGCACAGTGCTCCTTGGGATGTTTAAAGCTTGGGAAATAGTTTTGTATCCAAATCCGGCCCTGCCTGGTGTGTTCCTTGTTCTTCATGATGCTCTCTGCGCTTTTAACGGACCTCTGAGACTATCACAGTGCAGGTGCATTTATACAGAGACTTGATTACACACAGGTGGATTGTATTTATCATCATTAGTAATTTAGGTCAACATTGGATCATTCAGAGATCCTCACTGAACTTCTGGAGAGAGTTTGCTGCACTGAAAGTAAAGGGGCTGAATAATTTTGCACGCCCAATTTTTCAGTTTTTGATTTGTTAAAAAAGTTTGAAATATCCAATAAATGTCGTTCCACTTCATGATTGTGTTCCAATTGTTGTTGATTCTTCACAAAAAATACAGTTTTATATCTTTATGTTTGAAGCCTGAAATATGGCAAAAGGTCGCAAAGTTCAAGTGGGCCGAATACTTTCGCAAGGCACTGTACATATAATAATAAAACATTGCCTGCAGTACCGCGGTCGGCCTTGACCTTCCATCGCTTAAATGCGAGGGGGCTGTTGTTCTCCCTGGTTTTGCTTCAGATTTAGGCCTAATAACGTTTATCCCAATGTTCTGTGCACAAAAATATCCCAATTTCTCTCTCATGGCATAAACGAATGGATGGTCTGATGCGCTCAAAGAAAAGTTTTTATTTAATCTTGGTCGTCACGCTATTTGTGTAATTATGTATAACTCATTTTTGCATAGAAATCGAATTATTCATTGAGATATAAATTAGAATCCACATTCAGTGCAACCGGACTCCTGCAGAATCCTATTGAATTTCCTCCTACTGTCTCTTTCGCTCACTCTCTCTTTTCTCTGAATCCCATGAGATCGAGAGTAGCCACTGCAGCTGCTATTCACATTTACGAAGTAATTGTTAATGAAAAGTCACTCCGCGCCATTATGTTGTCCGCAGGATCATTGTTCATTTTCCCATCGCCATTGAAAACTATATTGAGGACCCGAGTGTTGCTATTCAGGATCTGTTGCCTGGTTACTAATAAAGGGGGAAATCACCCACTGTATTGGCCAAGATGGGCCGCAAGCCGGCCCTGTGTAACAATGCAGCTTTTGTAAAAAGGCGTTAATACAAGTTAATGACGCTTGTTCAACAAAACATTAATGGACTTCTGCATAAGACTGCGAATGAGAGGGACTGCCTCAGCACTGCACTTTAACATGTGTGTGTTTTTGTTCTTGAGAAACTCAAAGCGTTGTGTCCACTCCACACACACAAGCAAATACGGGTTTTATCTTCCCACTGAGAGGAAAATATCAACAGCTAATATGTGTAGGACTAAGCAGTGTATATTCATTCTTGAAGTGTGATTTATTAATACTAATTTGATCTTCATTATACTGAATGGGTACATGATTAATTGCCACATCAACATGACTTGAATGGGTCTGTCTGCAATAACGGCTGCTGGATTATGTATATAGTTTCCTCACAACATGGGAGAGGGAACTCATTGCAGTGAAGCTCTTGGAGCTTTGTGGATTTCTGACATTCTTTTCACTCTGACGTTTTTAAGCGGGCAATTTGGTAACGGTCCCATTTGTTGCACCCGCTTTTTAACTGAAGCGGACAAAGCTGTAGGTAGTCCTGTCACCCCGAGCAGAATAAAAAGAATCAAAGGATTTTTCCCTTAAATGGACTAATTTTCTCCTCGAATTATTAAAGTAATGGCAAGGTAACAGCCTGTGCTCTGTACCTAGCGGCTTAATTCCTGCTAAACCCTTCCACGTGGCTCGACTAGTCGTGGCAATTAGAGCTCATTATAGACTCATAAAGGATCTCATTTGTGGGATTACTTAATAGACAATGACATTTTATCTTGCACAATTCTGGAAAAAGAATATTGGAGCTAAGATGGTGTGATGAGGGCGCGCGCCACACATCATTCCGGCTGGTTTGTTCTCTCTCTCTCTCTCTCTCTCTCTCTCTCTCTCTTTCTTCTCTTTCTGTATATCTGTATTTCTTTCTTATATATATATTTAAAATCACTCTCACTCTCTCATTTGAAACCGTTCTCCGTACCATAACAATCCAGAGCGCCTCTCGTGTCATACGCTGTGTTCACTTTATTATAGCAATTACAGTCTGCGTGACAGACGTGTTTGTTTTCTGTCATTTATTCCATCTTAAAGTCATATTCTAATTCGTTTAAAGATGCCAATTCGTATCAGCACTGGTCACCCACTGGTTGCTCCCCCAAATTAGCAGAAAAACACAGACAACGAATTGACCATGTTCCCTTCACTATAAAGCTAATTTACACATAGAGCAAAACAGACATAAACCCCACAAAAATATAAGTGTATGATCTTGGAGACATAGTTCAATTGGAAAATGTGCAGCCAACGTGGTGCTGTTTATAGTCAGTCCAGTTTGACCTCCGTATTGTAATCCTTAAACTGAACTATTGTAGCTTGTAGGCCTACTTACCATTTGTTTGATCAAAAGGCGAAATGGATGTTTGCACCTGTAATGTTTGCGCCATTAAAACTCGCAAAGGGCGCGCGCGGCTCGCCTTCCCGCGCTCTGTCTGGAGGTTCGAGGCGTTTGTCCGCAGATGAAAGTAGAAGTTAAACCCACTGGTGACTCACCCGCCTGGAGATCAAACTCGATAATTATTGTCACAAGATAAGGGATTAATTTATTTCTGAAATAGCTGCCTGTTTACCCGGCATAAACCCACCATAACAAACACTTTCTAATTGAATCCTAATCACTGTTATATAGGCACCACCCAGACTGCAGGCATTCATAATTCTTAAACGTTGGACCCGAAATATTTACCAAAAGGACGCATGCAGTGTGTGATTATTTGTCCGTTTAGTCACGAGATTTACAACCTTAAATAGCATTTCCACAAATAAACTTTCACATATAAAGTAGACGTACGCTTATTGTCACCATATACAAGGATAGGGCAATACAATTATGTTAATTATAAAGTAAATATCTAAGCATAATTTGCTCAATAATGGGAATTTTGTATCAAAACGAATAACCTGCTACAGTGTTATGGACGATCAAGTCTGTGGTTATACAGTACCAGAATTATAATTCGTTTGGAAATTTCACCCTTAGCCCTAAGGCAACTGCTCACATTCTAGATGATAATGCGTTTTTTTTTTGTATCTCAGTTTGCTGAGAGCTGTATTTAGAGACTGACGATTGATATGATGATAGTGGTTGATATGGTGGTTGGGGCTTTTCAACTCCAATAGGCTATTTCAGATCTTTGTAATTAAGTTTTATCTATAGACCTACTCTTATATGAATAGATGTAACCTATCGGTCAAGTTCACCTTTGAATCGAACGTGAACAGGTGTAGGCCCTACAGTCAATTTTTGGGGAAACATTGCAGAAGTGCGCACTATTCAAATCAAATCAAATTGTATTGGTCACATACACATGGTCAGCATATGTTATTGGGAGTGTAACGAAATGGGTCACCCACGCGTCACCAAGGCAGCTGATGATACTAGATACATATTACTTTGCTAACTAACTTTGCTCAATCACATTATATTTTTTGTGTGACTTGTTATTAACCTGGCTTTTCATTTGTGGTAAAATTAGCGAATGTGGAAATTTTGATTGGAAGTTCTCTGAGGCATCACGTGGTTTTGCAGAAGAGCATACTGAGCCGGGTGCGCACGTGGGTGACGCTAGGGCCAGCCCTCTCCGGGGTCCCTTTTGTTTAACTATCAAACATAAGCACCTTCCGAGATCCCGAGGGCTTCAGATGACAAAACGGCCAACATCTTGTGCAAGGATCAATATTGACCGCGTATCGTTCTGCAGCCATGTCTAGGTCATTTTATGTCGACTCTTTGATCATCAAGGACACGGTGCGACCCATACCTCTTAACGAGCATCCACGACAAGACTTTCTCTTCCCCATCAGTATGCACTCGCCCACCATGATGACGGTCACCGCGCCAGTGTGCCCGTCCAGGAAAAGCGGCACTTTCTGCGTCTGCCCGCTTTGCGTCACGTCCCACCTCCACTCTCCCCGCAGCGGCATTTCGATGCTGAAGAGTCAGTTCCCGAGAGCGGAGCCCCAATATTGTCAGAGGATATCACACCACCAACAGTCTCCGCCACTTGCGCACCCGTCTGCACGCCCTGTCTGCACGCCTGTCTACAAGCCCATGTACAGCGTCACAGACCCCATGAGTTACCACTGTCTCTCCATAGGTAAGACTATGTGCTCTCTGACCACCTGTATCTGCAATATAACAACCTGTCAATTCAACCTTTGAAATTAGAGCGACACATTTTAATTGAACCACTACATCATGTATGTTAGTTATTTAGTATATCCAATTACGCACAGTAAAACCAATGCAATGTATTGCATAAAACATGTACTGCAGTGTTAGAAATTTGGAATAGAACTATAATGGTTGGCTAAATTGTTGTCCTGTCTCCATCAGGCGCCTCTGAGAGCAGTCACATCCAGAATGGCAAGAGAATGCGCACGGCTTTCACAAGCACGCAACTATTGGAACTGGAGAGGGAGTTCTCCTCCAACATGTATCTTTCCAGGCTCAGAAGAATTGAAATAGCAACTTATCTTAACCTCTCGGAGAAACAGGTGAAAATCTGGTTCCAGAACCGGAGGGTGAAACACAAGAAGGAGGGCAAGGGCACACAGAGGAGCGCGCACAACGGTTGTAAGTGCGCAAGCGGTCACATGGATTACCCAAGGTCTGAAGACGATGAATCTTTATCCCCAGCATCAACGTCAGAGGAGAAACATATCTCCCCAATCTGAGGGCATCTCAGACTGTCACTGCACAGACTTCCATTACACTACTGGCACTTAGTCTACCATGGTTCATCACGAATTCTGCAACACCAGACGACCTCCGGGCCATGAGATGCTACTTTCAGTCTGAGAAGAAGTACTGGAAATATCCTTGGTTTCCCCTGGTTACATTATGTAGGCCTATTCGTACGTTCATTTTAAGTTAACTGTGAATACATGTTTTATTTGTTGAAACATTTTTTTAAAACAGTGACGCTAAATCCTTCAGGGTTCAACCCAACGTCAAAGTTGTACCTCCTCAGTGGTTGTCATACGATGCTTGATATCATTCTTATCAGTGTAAATATGATGGCCGTTGATCCACTCTGTTTCAGTTCTTATTTTCCCACGTGAAATTGTATGTACATAGTAGACTATTATGTGTATATAATATGTATATTTGTATTTATTCTAATAAAACATTGGTGAGTTGTATCTCAGACAAAACATTTTTATTTTAAGGGTTGGCGTGGTGGATCATTGATGTAATCCTTACAGGCTATCGTCATAGCATATTAGTAGAGCTATTGTGTTTGATATATTTGTCAAGAAATGTATGTTTAGTCTGTATTTTGACTAAAATGTTAATTTAATATAATAATTACACACATTTTATCATGAGACCATTTCAAAGAGCATATTGGACGTCATCACAGGCAGGTGACCAGAGACGCTAAGATAAACAGTATCAGATTTCCATCCACGTTAACCTTAACTTACATCCTGAGGAAGATACTCTAGTACAGGGATCTTCAACTATTCAGTCGCGGGCTGATTTGTTTTCTTGAGTGGATGGTCGTGGTAAAATAATTACAAATTCGTAGATTGCAAATTGACCGCAAGAAACGCAAACAGAATGTTTGATTAAAACATAACCATTGCTTACATTTGTATGTGATCACGTATGTCTATTAAGCGTGGGAATACTTGGGAACAGATTCCCCAAATTAAAATCGATTGGAGCTGATTTTTAGTCTTTATGTTATATTTCTTTGCTCAGAAAACTTGTGAAGCCAAATAAAACTACCCACGGGCTGCCAGTTGGGAAACCCTCCTCCATTATGTACACTGAGTTTACAAAACATTATGAACACCTGCTCTTTCCATCTCATAGACTGACTAGGTGAATCCAGGTGAAAGCTATGATCCCTTATTGATGTCACTTTTTAAATCCACTTTAATCAGTGTAGGTGAAAGGGAGGAGCCAGGTTAAAAAGGATTTTTAAGCCTTGAACGGATATGGTTGTAGGTGCAAGGTGCACCGGCTTGTGTCAATAACTGTTTTGTAGATCATGCTTAGGGTCATGTATAAAAATGCTGAGCAGGCCATTATTTTGGCTACCATGGCTATATGCCCCTATCGGATGACAATGTCCCCATCCACGGGGCATGAGTGGTCACTGATTGGTTTGATGAGAATGTAAATCATATGCCATGGCTGTCTCAGTCATCAGCTCTCAACCCAATTCAACACTTATAAGAGATTTTGGAGCAGGCTTGAGACAGATTTTTCCACCATCATCAACAAAACCTACCAGCTCTCACAGTCTCACGTCAGAATTAGACGTTCATCCATGTTTCTCAAACATCAATATTCAAAGTGTTTAACTTTAAGGTTAGTAATCTATACTCATTTTAAGAAGAAGATCAAGAATCGATGGTTTAAAATTCTTAAAAATGTCAGTTCCTTGGACTAGGGTATGCAATGTCCAACCCACAGGGGGGTGCTCCTACTCGGGTTAACCACGTTGTTGTGTCCCTCTCTGAGGAGGTTGTTAAAGAGTTCATTCACTGTTCATGAACTATACTGGCACTTAATGAGAGTTCACTTGTTTTCTATACTTAACAACTCTCACTCACACACATTCTCATCAACCCCTTCCCATTATAAAAATATAAGACAACTTTAAAAAATGTCAAATTATGATATAAAGCATTAGAGAAAACTAACATGTAACCTAAACTGACCTATTTCAACTCAGACTCAAATGCGTAGGCAGGCCTAAGCCTAATATAATTTAAAATTGGTCATCTGAAATTGAACAAAAGTCTAAATAAATATGTTTGTTATGTTTCCATTTAAGTAGACCTACATTCGTTATTAATTATTTTTAAATTATTATTAGCACCACCATTATTATTACGTTTTTATTGATATCTGGGCTTTATTTGAACAGTAGCTACATATAGTACTAGGCCTATAATTGATCCTGCCCACAACGCCATGTCCTGTTAATCCCCGGGATAATAGACATTTCAATTTTTGTCATTTAAGAGACACTCTTATCCAGAGCGATGTAGAGTTAGTGCATTCATCTTAAACTAGCTAGGCTTCTATCGTCCATGTTATGTTGCTTGACCAAACGGAGTTTAATTGCTGTTTCAGTCCCACGTTGGCTGATTATGCTGCAATTCCTTCGAAACCACAGAACAAGGATACATAGAACTGGGCAAAGGCTTTGACAGGTTAGATTGTCCTGCCTTGGGACTCGCATTTAGCAGTGGACCCCCGACGGCTGCAGACTCTGGGGGCTTTGAAGAGACAGCTACAGGGTTCCTCGGATGGAGAGAGAACGATTTGGTCACTGTTTCATTAAGCACTATTTGAACCTTTCAGTTTATGGTAAATTGAAGGGGCACGCTGTAAATGGAAGGATTACGTAGGAAAGGCGATAGGAAATTATCTAACGGTTAATTTAACTCGTTTGAGTCGACGTTTGGGATACATTCCTAATTGAGAAGGGAAGCAGGTGAAGTTTTGGTCCCACGCAGGTCCATTCAGACCAGGAATAAATGGTATCTTTTCACATCCCGCTGGTGATCATATATTATCGAGGGAAAGCCACCTAATGAATATATATTGAAGTTCCTATTAATCAAATTAGAGTTCACCCCTTGCAGGTGTGAGAGTGAAAGACCACCGGCCCATTAAAACTGATTAACAAAGGAACTGCAGTTTGGGGAAAGTCTCCCCCTTTTCAGACTCACGGCCCTGACCTCGAACTGTCAGCCCACTATAATAGCCTGAAACTCATGTTTATTATACCTTCAGGCCATGGCAAGACTATCTGGGGAGACAAACGAAACTCTCAAAAACACCATCACAGTCGTGTAAGCCAGTCAAGTTATTGACTATAGTCAAATAAAAGGAATAGCATGAAGCAGTTGTGTAAATTCCTGTGGCATGACTTTAAACAAATTGCATATTGGCCTAAATCATAAACCGTGATAAACCGTTTTCTCTTTGCCCGTGGAAACCTCTGCTATGGTCATGAATCTGCAAGTAAACTTTGAATTAATTTGGATTTTTGATTTGAAGTACAATTCTGGCACTTGATAAATGTGACAACCTTCTCTTCTGAGTCCAAGGTCTTCGAGTGACCAAGAATCATAGTACCCGGGCTCGAACCAGGGACCCTCTGCACACATCAAGAATAGTCACCCACGAAGCATCGTTACCTATCGCTCCACAAATGCCGCGGCCCTTGCAGAAGTGACGTCACCGATTGAAACGCTATTTAGCGCGCACCGCTAACTAAACTAGCCGTTTCACATCCGTTACACCTGCGTAGCCTATAGGGGCCAGGAGTGTCCGGTGAGGAGCTTGCTTGTTTCAAATGGTGATGAAACTGTGAATTCTGGACACGTGTCCCATCAATGCAGTCATTGATGACTTAGTCTAGTGGTATCCTGGTCACCACACAATATGTGCCAGTAACTTTAGCCATGCTCTTCATAATGTGCCTTTTCTAAAGTGTCCATTCATTTGTTGGATTAGAGTTGCTTCTTATCATTTAGTGGCTGAATAAATTAATATAGCTCTACAAAACAGAGGACAATGAACTGAATATGATGATATCGATTAAATACATTTCATGAAAGACCAAATTGCAGACCACTGCAACATAATAATGATAACACCTTATTTTGATGCAGAGTGATGTACTTTAGCTCAAGTGACTTATGAATAACTATACCACCAGAATAGAGATGTTATAGGCCAATTGTTATATTCAGTTGTATAATGGCACACGTCTTTGTGTGTGTGTGTGTGTGTGTGTGTGTGTGTGTGTGTGTGTGTGTGTGTGTGTGTGTGTGTGTGTGTGTGTGTGTGTGACATTGTTCCTAATCACTACCCTACACTGACAGAAGTAAAAGTTCTTCAATTGTTTTTCAATGACAGATAAAGAACCTTTGAGTTAAGTGTGGGGTTCTTGACATGGCATCTGAGGTTCTTATGAATTCTAAAAGGTTCTTGAAATGTATGGAAGCCTGCAGATGTGTCCCTTTCATAGCACACAACAAATTGGCCAGTGTTAACTTGATTTTTCAGTTAAACATTTCTAGTGATGATTCAGTAGTTACATTAACACTGTAAAGAGTTAAATTAACACACAGTGGTGTAAAATAACCCCAGTGGTGGTGTTAATAACCAGAGTTGAACCAAAATCGCCTCCATCATTACCAGACAGGTAACTGCCAAAATAATGGAATCACTTGAGTAAATAACAGATACAAAGTATAATAAAAGCAGGTGCTTCTATACAGGTGTGGTTCCTAAGTTAAACAATTAATATCTCATCATGCTTAGGGTCATGTATAAAAATGCTGAGCAAGCCATTATTTTGGCTACCATGGCTATGCCCCTATCGGATGACAATGCCCCCATCCACAGGGCATGAGTGGTCACAGATTGGTTTAATGAGAATGAAAACGACGTAAATCATATGCCATGGCTGTCTCAGTCATCAGCTCTCAACCCAATTGAACACTTATAGGAGATTTTGGAGCAGGCTTGAGACAGATTTTTCCACCATCATCAACAAAACCTACCAGCTCTCACAGTCTCACGTCAGAATTAGACGTTCATCCATGTTTCTCAAACATCAATATTCAAAGTGTTTAACTTTAAGGTTAGGCATTAACTCTGAATGGTTACGGTAAGGGTTAAGGTTTCTATTGCTGGACTCAAACTTTGGAATGCTTATTGTTATCTGCCATCCCTGTCAACTACCTAGCAAAACCAAAACTTACTTGAAGTTAATAGCTCTCACTGTTGCCCCTAGTGGCCAGTTTCCACGCCCTCTACCGACATTCTCGGACATGGATGGACGTGACCTGGCTGAACAAAACACCAAATTATGGAATTCCTCATGGAAGAATGATGCCGCATCCCTCCGATAGAGTTCCATACACTTGTAGAATCTATGCCAAGGTGCAGTGAAGCTGTTCTGGCTCGTGGTGGCTTTATGTTGGTGTTTCCTTTTTTTGGGCAGTTACCTGTATTTCCCAGCATGCAGGTTGATATTTAGAATTCTTTGTTTCAATATCTTTGTTTTTCATGCACATTGATTGATTACTTAATCCTATGCTACTGAAATATAAATAACATTATTAAAAAAAATCAAATTTGTTACATGGATTTATTGCACCCGCTACTGAAATGGTTGCTCCAATTTATATCTTTAAGGTCGTCTCATGTCTCTGTTTTCTCAACCCTGGCAGTCATTATTAAGGTGAAGAAATATTCCGAACGCTGGATGTCCCCGCTCTGGCTGGAACCCAATAGGATTACAGACATCACATTACAACAGAGCGTAATGCGATTTGCAGTACTGATATGGCCTGTGAAATGAGATTCAGCCCACTGTATTTGGGTAAAACTTGATTCCTCAAAATAAAGCCTTATGAAATATGTATTCTCATGAAGAACTTAATTTCCATGGCAACATCATCACTTCGGACCATTAGTTTCCTTTATTTAACATGAATTTAACAAGAAAACATATTCTTTAGTGATAGCCACTGAATTAAAATGAATGAATTCAACGCTCATGTCTCTGTAACTAGCAAACAACAGTCATGGGTGGTACTTGTAACTCAAATATTCTCTTGTAAGGCACCCTGGGAAATATGCAAACAAGGCCTAAAACCCTAAAGCAGGCAGATTTACCAAGGTTTGCGCTGATGCTAAATGTAACCTGTTATTTTCATGAATCACAAATTTAAAAATCCCAACATGAAACTTACTGGCCTTACAGCCATGTTAACCTACATGTTTGTTTTAACCTGAAACACGAAACTTTTTTCTACCTTTTAGCCTATTTGTTTGGTAAAAATGTGCACATTTTGAACAACTACAAAAGATTATACCTAAATCAGACATGCTTGATATTTACTAAATGGAATAATATATTCACATTATAAAAATTAATTCGACAAGAACAGATTCTTGGAGGCCTATATGTAGTCTTACAGAACCGTATTCTATTGCTAAATTCACTATGACTTGTTGCATGAAATGTAGGGCTACTTCATCCACCTTTCGTACTCAAAGGGGTGTTTAATGTATTTCCTTTGTAAATACTGTATGTAAAGCTGTCATTCACCATGACTGGCTTAGCTGATAAAATAACACCAGCGCCATTTATGGAACAACTGGGAACATATGTAAGTACACACTTAAACAGAAAGTTGCAAGTTGGAACCAAATAAGGTTATTGAGAGTGATATAGGGGAACCATTTTAGGATCTCTGAAGAACCATAAATGGGATGGCTCTTTTAAGAACTATACAACAATCCCAACCCAGAAATGTTTTAGACCTCCAAACACCGTAATGTAATAGCCCCTACAGGCCGATAGCCCAGTTATTCGTTTCGTGTCCGTCACGTGACTAGGGTCAGGTATGCACTCATAAGTGCACTCCAGGTTGTGGCCTCACTTGAAGGATATATAGCAGGGACATACATAAACGTCCTAAACATTATCGCTGGGGAAATTTGCTCAGTAATGGATACCTCGGGTATTTATGATGGTGGGCGCTTCCAACTGCCGTTACGGGAGGAGTATGACTATAACCCGCCCGCCTGCCGCTACAGCGGCGACACCGAGCAGGTACGGATCCCCATTCCCGCTTGTGCCTCTGTCGAACACCAGAGTAAGGAGACTTTACTGCCCTACGATCTACCTCCCTGTCAGCACTCGAGCCCTGGTCAGACCCAGGAATACCTGACAGGCCAGCGTCGTGTACCGGACGACTACCATCCAGGAGACAGCCCAGTAGTGGGGGGAGAGTCCCTGGGACACTTGTCATTCTCCTGGATGAGGAGCTCCAGAGTTCACTCGTATCACTCACTCACAGGTGAGCAGGCTACTTTGGGGCTACTTCATTATTACAATATTTGTTTTATCTGCATGTCAATATTGAAATTAAATGAGAGATGAGGGAGCAGAGCAAAGGTTTCACAAGGCATCAAAACTAGGCCTAACCTAGAATAAATAGGGTTAAAGTATAAGAGTAAACATGCATACAAATCAAGATGAATTAACTGAAAAAAATAGCTACACTCCTTGTAACCTTGTATAGTCTTTTTTTAAGGTAGTCATTCCGAGAACACAGACCAACACAAGCGGAGCCGCACCGCGTACAGCCGGGCTCAGTTATTGGAGCTGGAGGAGGAGTTCCTCTTTAACAAGTATATCTCCAGGCCTCGCAGATATGAACTGGCCACCACACTCAACCTGACGGAGAGACATATTAAAATCTGGTTCCAGAACCGGCGGATGAAGTGGAAAAAAGAAGAAACGAAAAAAATAAAAAAATCTGACCACCACGAACCGGAGAGTTCCAATAACAATTGCTAAAACGTTTGGAGCATCATATGACCCTGGGTTTGAAAACTATGCCGAATACTTTTTTGCATTCGTCTATTAAATCATATACTGTATGTCCTTAAACTTTATAGCCTACGTTAGGCCTATTCCGAGGTTCAATGAACAGTTTACAATTTGAAGTTGGGGGGCTATTAAGTTATTTATACAGTTAATGTGCATATCTAAGTAATATGTTAAGTAGTTTCCACATTGATTTATAATATCTAACATTTTAATTGAAATGGATAAGATCACCCATTTGTTTCACTCGGAATTTATTGTCTAATTTATTTTAGACATACAACAGTTTACATAAATGAATCACTTGTTTACTGGGTTCTAAACCTGCATGTTCTGATGAAAGCATGATAGGCCTACATAATTCATTATCCATGTATGAATCAATGAATGATTGTGTTGAATAGATTGAAGTCGAAATAGGAAGAACATCCATATTCTGAGTCAACCTGGTCTCAGAGGATTTCGTATTTTTCTGTACATAAATCAGAGATACCCCAGTTACTATATGTTATGTTTCATATGGTATGCATTAATTTGTGGATGTCCATCACCCATTTCATATGATATGTTATGAATTGCAATTCCTATTATATGTTACAAATTTTCACAACATATGAAATGTTATGAATTTTCAAAATGTATGATATGTTAAGAATTCTAGCTAGGTGGCTAGGTGGCTAACATTAGCTCGCTGGCTAATGCTAGCTAGCCTAGGGGTTAGGGTTAAAGTTAGGTTTGTTTAGGAGTTAGATTAAAGGGTTAAGTTTAGGGTTAGGGGAAGGGTTAGCTAAAAGGGTTAAGGTTAGGGGTAGGGTTAGCTAAGAGGCTAAATAGTTGCAAAGTAGATAAAAATGTAGTAAGTAGTTGAAAAGTTGCTAATTAGAGAGCATTTTAAAGTTGTCCTGAGATTCGAACTAGCCATCTTTGGGTTGCTAGATGTTTGCGTTATACGTTGGGAAATGCCTTCAAAACTAGCCACTAGGGGCAGCAAATGAGTGCAATTACCATCAAGTGGGCAGGGTTGGTGGAAGGGCGCTATCCCATGGTTCAGAAGGTTGCGTTATCAATCCCCAGGCAGGTTACCCATGATACTCAGTATTTGATGGCCATCCATGTTTAAAGGACATTGTGAGATGAAATGGAAACCAGACACTAGGGTCAACAGTGTCAAGTAGGTATGGTGGATTTATGCAAGCATCTGCCTCTGGTTACATATTTGAATCCAGAAATAGACAGTTGTTTTTGATATTTTTGTTTTAATCCTATCCCAAACCCTTACCATGGTCATTCAGAGTTAATGCCTAAACGTAACCCTGGAACGATTCAGAGAAGAAGCCAAACGCTTCCACATTTGACATTTAGAATTTGGTGAGAAACATGGATGAATGTCAAAATCTGACATGAGACCGTGAGAGCTTGTTGCACTCCTAGTTGTGGACATTGGTTTGTTATCTTTACCTTTGCTATTTTTACCTTAATAACCCTTACATGCGGACCAGACTGCCCAAGTTGTGTGTGCTAGCGTTGCAAAATAAATGTACACCTACATGTTATTCAGTTATTTAATCCAAACTGCTTGTGCGTGTCAACGGGCGTCTTCGTAGCCAGGTGCTAAAATAGAACTCGGAATAGAACTTGGTTCTATTTTAGACATTTGACACGCTCCAAGTCCCGCCTCTCAATTTGTATAAACCTGCGGCTAAAGATAACAAAATACCTTTTGAAAATGAAGAACAATGCATAGTGCAACATTTTCTCTTTCAGGGCCCTGTCATAGCCTAACTCAGAGAAAGTGAACAGAAGAAAAAGGGACCAGCAGGATGATGGCAAATACCCAGAACAAGGATGACTCCCCCCCCCCCCCCCAGGTTTGAACAAACAATTAAGTCACTGTGTCACCTCCACTGTTTGTGCAAATGCAGGTTGCTCAGCAACACTCATCAACACAAATCAACACAACCGAGCGACTTTACTTTCAGCCAATAGGGGTTGGATTAAATACATGGTATTTTTGTAAAATCCTGGGTTATTTGTAAAACATCAATGTTGGCTGATATGAAAATGTAATTCTTTGAAGTTTTGAGGTCGATTTTTGCATCAGGACTATATTCGTTTTCAGCAGGTTCCCTTATAAATTGAAGTTCAGTTATTCAAATATCTATTGGACTCATTCATTGTGTACTCTGAGGTCATCTGGACCAACCTTTTAAACTAAATATGACGTATGCACAAGTCATTTTCATGTTGTTAGAATACTAAGATAAGGATATTTGTGTTTGAATGGGAGTGGAATGGAATGGGTTGCACCTTTTGGGTGCGGACCACTGTGTGAAACGATGAGAAAGACCCTACAGTCCCAAGGGCGTGTTTCAGCAAGCTAGACAGCGCTCGATGGGACAGATAACCCTATACCATGCAATGACCACTGAATATGCTCGAGACAGTAGACTATGCCCAATCTTACGTAAAAGCCATGTGTTTGAATGTCTGAAAGTGAAGTTACATTGCTGATTGAAACAGCCTAAGATTAGACGAGTTTTGTTAGTCTATCTACGACTTACCTTACAAAAAGCTTAAAGCGGCAATCAGCTGTTGAAACAATAACAAAGAGAGGTCCCCCCCTGTGTCGGTAAAAATCTGGGACAGGGTCGAAGAAATGTTACAACTCTCAAATTCATAGACAGAGCTATGGATGCAAGGACTGACCAACCATGATATCAAAATTATAGTTTAAACCATGTTTTTAAGTTATGTAGTATCTGTACTTTGTTAACAAACATTGGAGTAAAACAAGCTTATATTTTGGGTTCTGTTGGGGTGCGACAGTTGAACTAAGCTAATGAGGAATTTATAAGTTATATTCTTCAATAATCAATGGGTAGGCAACTACATATCATTCATTTCTAAGTCCAAGAATGGATGTAGCAACTGCAGATTGCTCCTCTGACTACGTTTTACGTCGGCAATATCGATTTCAACAGGGTGTGTATCTTCACATTTCTGTGGTGATTAAGATACATCTTTTTGGCTTATTCTAATTCAAAATATTCCGATTTATGTCTTCATTGACATATATTCTGCCCAGAGGCAACACAAATATCCATATGACCTTATATATCACGGATTAGGACCTTTCATATAGCTCTATATAACAATGTTTTTGTCTTCGTATAGCCTAAGTAGTGCAATCTCTTTGGAATTTAGAGGGCTCTCCCAAGCTGCTGTTTAAAGTCTCACATGGCACATCCATAGATAGCTTATTCCTATTCATTTGTATGGGTTTACAGTATTATAGGCTATTGAAACGGTCATTTTGACTGATGCTGGGTTCAGACATTAAAACAGGTCTGGAAAAACAGTTTGGGGTCAATTATTGACCAAAAATCCTCCAGTTGAAACCAAAAACATTTGAATGCCCCCTTGTGGATGCTTGCTTCTCAGTGGAAGTAGGCTACAGGTAACTGACTAACTAACTAAAATAAAGGAAACACGATTAAATGAGGGGTACAAAGTATACTGAAAGCAGCTGCTTCCACACTGGTGTGGTTCCTGAGTTACATAAGCAATTTACATTCCATGATTCTTAGGGTCATGTATGAAAATGCCCAGTTGCCCATTATTTTGGCTACCATGGCTAGAAGAGAGCTCAGTGACTTTGAAAGTGGGGTCTCAAAAGAGCATTGGGGGTTTAAAGGGTGCGTGTGTGTGTGTTTCTGTGTGTCAGTCACCAGATCTCAAGAGATTCTGGAGCAGTGCCTGAGACAGCATTTTCCACCACCATAAAAAACAAAAACAAATGATGGAATTTCGCATGGGAGAATGGTGTCGCATCCATCCAAAAGATTTCCAGACACTTAAGGCACATTGAAGCTGTTCTGGCTCGTGGTGGCCCAACACCCTATAAAGACACTTTATGTTGGTGTTTCCTTTATTTCACAGAATGCAATCTTTTCTTGTTGGCAGTCAATAAATGTTATCATCCTGATCCCCAGTTGGTTATTGGGCTACACAATTCATGAATTATATTTCCAAATTATTGCTATAGACCAGGGGTTCACAAACTTTTTCACTTTGGCCCCATCTTTGGGAAACATCTGTAATTTTTCAGGTTTAATAAAGCTTATATCCTCTAATCCACAGGCCTACATTTGGCCATAGCATGGATTTTTTTCCTTCAGTTTAAAGCTCATTCCCTGCAATTCTACACACTTTGCCATGGGTTGGAGAGAATATTTAGCAGTTTTAAAGGTTATTTCCTGCAGTTGTACACTTTTGCCATGTCTTATGTGTTCGGTGTGATATCTGAGTAACTCACACATTACAACAAAATCAACGGGCTAAAACACCTAGCCAGTTGCTCTGGACATTTCTGAAAAGTTATAAATAGCTCTCGAAGGTCTGCAATGACTGACATGACAAGAGGAAAACTGCTGATGCACTACCCATTTTCGAAAATGCACCTCATGCATTGTACTATTACAGCTGTCCAGAGTAAGTTGAATGTCCTTACATAAGTTGAAAGTCCTTACAAAATGATGTACTTTTCCGTCCTTACATTTTCCCTGACACCCAAAAGTACTTGTTACATTTTGAATGCTTAGCAGGACAGGAAAAGGGTCCAATTCACAATCTTATCAAGAGAACATCCCTGGTCTTCCCTACTGCCTCTGATCTGGCGGACTCACTAAACACATGCTTTATTTGAAAATGATGTCTAAGTGTTGGAGCATGCCCCTGGCTATCCTTAAATGTAAAAAAAACTATAAAATGTTTGTCTGGTTTGCTTAATAAAATGAATTTGAAATTATTCATACTTTTGATTCTTAAGTATATTTTATCAATTACATTTACTTTTGATATTTAAGTATATTGAAAACCAAATACTTTAAGACTTACTCAAGTAGGATTTTACTGGGTGACTTTTACTTTTGAGAATTTCAACAAGCATTTTTTTACGGCTGGCCATGCTTTCCACCTGGCTACCCCTATCCCGGCCAACAGCCCTGCACCCTCCACAGCAACTTGCCCAAGCCTCCCCATTTCTCTTTCACCCAAATCCAGATAGCTGATGTTCTGAAAGAGCTACAAAATCTGGAACCCTACAAATCAGCTGGGCTAGACAATCTGGAACCTCTCTAGAATTATCCGCCAAAATTGTTGCAACCCCTGTTCAACCTCTCTTCCGTTACGTCTGTGATCCCCAAAGATTGGAAAGCTGCCGTGGTCATCCCCCTCTTCAAAGGGGGAGACAATCTAGACCCAAACTGCTACAGACCTATATATATCCTACCCTGCCTTTCTAAGGTCTTCGAAAGCCAAGTTAACAAACAGATCATCAACCATTTCGAATCCCACCGTACCTTCTCCACTACGCAATCTGGTTTCTGAGCTGGTCATGGGTGCACCTAAGCCACGCTCAAGGTCCTAAACAATATCATAACCGCCATCAATAAGAGACAATACTGTGCAGCTGTATTCATCGACCTGGCCAAGGCTTTCGAATCTGTCAATCACCACATTCTTATCGGCAGACTCAACAACCTTGGTTTCTCAAATGACTGCCTCGCCTGGTTCACCAACTACTTCTCAGACAGAGTTCAATGTGTCAAATCGGAGGGACTGTTGTCCGGACCTCTGGCAGTCTCTATGGGGGTTTGAAAATAAAAGAGAGCTGCACACTCTAAGAGCTCAGATGCAAAAATTTAATACCAAGGTTTCGACAGCCAAGCTGTCTTCATCAGGGTAGTCTCTATGGGGGTGCCACAGGGTTCAATTCTTGGGCTGACTCTTTTCACAGTATACATCAATGATGTCGCTCTTGCTGCTGATGATTCTCTGATCCACCTCTACGCAGACGACACCATTTTGTATATATCTGGCCCTTCTTTGGACACTGTGTTAATTAATCTCCAGACGAGCTTCAATACCATACAACTGTCCTTCCGTGGCCTCCAACTGCTCTTAAATGCAAGTAAAACTAAATGCATGCTCTTCAACCGATCGCTGCCCACACCTGCCTGCGCGTCCAGCATCACTACTCTGGATGGTTCTGACTTAAAATATGTGGACAACTACAAATATCTAGGTGTCTAGTTAGACTGTAAACTCTCCTTCCAGACTCACATTTAAGCATCTCCAATCCAAAATTAAATCTAGAATCGGCTTCCTATTTCGCAACAAAGCATCCTTCACTCATGCTGCCAAACATACCCTCGTAAAACTGACTATCCTACCGGTCCTTGACTTCGGCGATGTCATTTACAAAATAGCCTCCAACACTCTACTCAGCAAATTGGATGCAGTCTATCACAGTGCCATTCGTCTGTGATAGACCACTGCGACCTGTATGCTCTCGTTGGCTGGCCCTTGCTTCATATTGGTCGCCAAACCCACTGGCTCCAGGTCATCTATAAGTCTTTGCTAGGTAAAGTCCCGTCTTATCTCAGCTCACTGGTCACCATAGCAGCACCCACCCGTAGCACGTGCTCGAGCAGGTATATCTCACTGGTCACCCCCAAAGCCAATTCCTCCTTTGGCCGTCTTTCCTTCCAGTTCTCTGCTGCCAATGACTGGAACGAACTGCAAAAATCATGAAGCTGGAGACTCATATCTCCGTCACTAACTTTAAGCACCAGCTGTCAAAGCAGCTCACAGATCACTGCACCTGTACATAGCCCATCTGTTGATAGCCTATCCAAGTACCTCATCCCCCATACTGTTATTTATGTTTTTTATGTAGCAGGGATCGGACCAAAACGCAGCGTGGTAAGTGTCCATATTGTTTATTATAAAACATAAACTGAACACTAAGAAATACAAAACAATAAATGTGAACATGAACGAAAACCAAACCGAAACAGTCCCGTGTGGTGACAACTACAGACACGGAAACAAACACCCACAAACCAACAGTGAAACCCAGGCTACCTAAGTATGATTCTCAATCAGAGACAACTACCGAAACTGCCGAAACAAAAACCTAAACATAGAAACACAAAACATAGACTGCCCACCCCAACTCACGCCCTGACCATACTAAATAAAGACACAACAAAGTCAAATAAAGGTCAGAACATGACAATTTATTTTGCTCCTTTGCACCCCAGTATCTCTATTTGCACACTCATCTTCTGCAGATGTATCACTCCAGTGTTGCTATATTGCCATTGCTACATGGTAATTATTTTGCCACTGTGGCCTATTTATTCCCTTACCTCCCTTATCCAACCTCATTTGCACTCACTGTATATATACTTTTCCTACTGTATTATTGACTGTATGTTTGTTTATTCCATGTGTAACTCTGTATTGTTGTTTGTGACGAATTGCTTTGCTTTATCTTGGCCAGTTCGCAGTTGTAAATGAGAACTTGTTCTCAATTAGCCTACCTGGTTAAATAAAGGTGAGCAAAAACTTGAGTCATTTTCTATTAAGGTATCATTACTTTTACTGAAGTATAACAATTGTTTACTTTTTCCACCACTGTATGGTAGTAGGTGCCAGGCGCACCAGAACTGCAACACTGCTGAGTTTTTCACACTCAACCGTTTCCTGTGTGTATCAAGAATGGTCCACCACCCAAAGGACATCCAGCCAATTTGAGACAACTGTGAATAGCATTGGAGTCAACATGGGCCAGCATCACTGTGGAATGCTTTCGACACCTTGTAGAGTCCATGACCCAACAAATTGAGACTGTTCTGAAAGCAAAAGGGGATGGGGGTGCAACTCAATATTAGGAAGGTGTTCCTAATGTTTGGTATACAAAGTGTAGACTGTAATGATGATGTATTAGGTAATGCTGGGAAGTGAGTGAGTGTGAGAGTGTGAGTGTGAGTGTGAGTGTGAGTGTGAGGGTGAGTGTGAGTGTGAGTGTGTGTGTGTGTGTGTGTGTGTGTGTGTGTGTGTGTGTGTGTGTGTGTGTGTGTGTGTGTGTGTGTGTAACGTGACGAACTATACTGGGTTGCGCATTAGTGCCATACATGTCATTTCCACTCCTGTTTAAAAATGTGGAATGTTGAATCAACATCCAAATGTAATCGTATCATATCCATAGAACACCCTTATACTTGTTTACAAACACACAGTGATAGATATGAGTTGATGCAAGAAACAGTTATCACAAACTGCATCCTCAAGGGCCAGCTGACCTTTTACACAGTTGGAAAAAAGTAACACTGGTTATAGCCAGGATGTGGTCTCTGAATCTTGATCAGAGAAATGAATAACTTAGACCAGAGATTGTCAGAAAGTGAGCTCGAGCTGGCCCATATAGGCTACACATGAAGATGTCTGAATGCAGTTGGCTACACGTGAAAATGTCTGAATTCAGTTGGCTACACATGAAAATGTCTGAATTCAGTTGGCTACACATGAAAATGTCTGAATGCAGTTGGCTACACATGAAGATGTCTGAATGCAGTTGGCTACACATGAAAATGTCTGAATGCAGTTGGCTACACATGAAAATGTCTGAATGCAGTTGGCTACACGTGAGCCCTAATACGTGTAGGTATAACTGATTTGTGCAGCAATGCATTGGTTCAGTTTTTTTTGTATAGCCCATTTGCTTAAAACAAATCACAATTCCGAAAATTCCAATGAACTTACTATTTTAACGGATTGACGTTTTGAATGTGTTGTTGTAGAGTGTGAAAGAAAATGAGAGCCAACAGTAAGGATCTCTACACGTTTTAGGCACAAAATGTTGACCTCTTTGTTTGGAGTAAAAGGTACACTGTTTTTGTTGTTGTTGCGATTCTTCGTCTAAGCCAGGAACATGTGGAAGTCATCGTGCTGAGAGGCTGGAGAGATGTGTTTCTCTGTTAGGGAAGCGCTGCGGTGTGGGCCGGGCACCGCTGGAAGTGCCGCTGAGAGAGAAGCCAGGTCAACCGGCCTGGTCGTCTGACCTGGCTCCGTATCGCTGAGTGCAGTGAGATATAAATTCATAATGACCCTTTATCCTGTGTGTCTGTTAGGAGAGCTTCATGTCTGGGGGTGAGGCAGGGAGTCACATATCACCTTCACAGAGTCCGTAAACAGAGGCAATGGTGTGCCAAATCTGCCAACAAAGCAACTATAATTTTGTTGTTTTTCTTTATAAGCTATTGCCCAAAAAACAAGAATGACTGGAAGTTATTCTATCTGAGAGTTAAATGAAGCAAATTTGTGGTTGAGAGAGAGACAGGGAGAGAGAGAGATTTGAGTTGTGTAGTTCATGGTGTTGGAGCGCCCCCTATGCGCTATGGAGGCGTGGACGCTCATGTTTCCAAGTTTCGGGTTTTGAAAAGTGCAGATGATCTCTAGGCTATACTAGTGTTAGACCAAAACTCTCCAAATACAACCTATTAGTATACTATTGTTACTATTTAATTACATGTGTATGACAATCACATTTATTTGACTTATTTTAAACATAGGCCATGTTAATAATTAATAAAACAACCCTGGTCATATTTGTACATTTGAAAGTGTGTTCCCTTTGCGTCTTTGCGCAAACATCCTTAAATGTCGCTTGATAACTCAAATGTATATTGCGTGCTTTCCTTCTATAATAGTCTCTATACCCGATTCTTATTTCTCCCCCTTTCCTACATCACTACATAGCAGAGAAATCTGACTCCCGCTCCAGTCTCACTGAGAAAACAGCTAGGACTCTTATTTTGAAAGGAACCACATGCTGGAGCGGAGTAGAGGGGGTCATTTCCCGAGAGTTATTTACTTTGAGCCAGATGATTAGTTTTTTTGGAAAGGATGGACTGTAACGTTGAATCAATTACAGGTCGCTGTAGCTCAAGCGCATTTGTGAGCGCGGTCGTGGACGCAGACGGAGGGGTGCACATATGCTAGCTCTCAGAGTGAAGGATCGTGGCCATAGGATTACTACTACTACACTTGAGGAGAGGAGCCTTCACTGAGAGGAGCCTTCACTGAGAGGAGCCCTCACCGGAGTGATTTTATGCTCCTGATTTAATTCTACTGGGATTTATCATCGAGACGCAAAATCCAAGGGAATTTAAAAGGTTTGTATTTTAGACAAATTAGCTAATCTTTTTCAATTCTGCAAACTTTAATTTTCTCAAGAATCCTATTCATTTAGATCATTTTTATCTGAAAAAAATGAAAAAGTTACTAAAACACTTTTAGGCCAGTTGAATATGTCCTTTGTGAAAATTCACAAAATAGCCTAGCTTTTTATTATGGCACAACATTGTGATTTTTTTTCCTGATAAGAAATTATTCATCAGACCGGATCCATCCATCACACTTTGGGGGCTTTTTATTATCCTAATTTCGCTACAAGGAAACATTTCACAAAACGTGTTTAAACTTTGAAGATGCATTAGCTTGCAGGCTAAGTGTTACTTCTTTCTGCATTGAACGGGGTTCATTTTTCCATGCAACATATGGTCTCACCCCCGGATGCCGAGCGGAGAAATGTTGCTACCTCGACTGGATAAAAGCGCTCGATTTCGGCTTTACTGCTGGAAGTGTCACCTCGAGAACTGAGCCTCCATTGTGGGATAGCGCTGCCTGCCCTCTCATCTAATGGGAAACACATTGGAAATTGGATTTCAAGTTATTTTCGTTTCTGCGCTTGGAATGTGTGGAATTAAATGGAATAATGTGCATTGGGATTTGCTTTCTGAGATGGGAAACAGGCTGTAGCCGATCGGATTTTAAGTTAGACACAAGAGTCATTTTGAGACCCACTACAAAAAAAGTAGGGTAAGGGGGACCCCATTCCTGGTTGGATGTAATTTCAGTGCGCCAGACAACAAAATGCAAAAAGCCTACACGCATATTGTCACCGAGAAAAGTATTCATAATTAGATCACAATTGAAAGATGCACTTTATTTCTTAAGATTTAAATAATTGAGTTGAGCGCTGCACGAAAGTCAAATTTCGAACAGATAGAACAGTTAAAGTTTTTCATCAGTGAAACTCACTGCCTTGCTTGCCTCAATGACCCTCTTCATTTCGAAATGCTATCTTTATAAATCTCTCTGCTATATTCCCATGGAAATCAATTCTGCACACGTGGGATTGCATTTAACAGTTTAAGTGTCTGTGGAGGACAGTGAGCTGAACATCCTTCCCTCAGCTGTTGCTCCAAAGTGTCAAGCCCAGAACGGCGCGTTTGGTAGGCTGCACATTTGTTGGGACTGTACTGTTGGTGGGGGTGAGGAAAATAGGGGAGAGGAGGACAAGCGGTACATTTGCACAACAGGCTGGATAGGAAATGTCCGACACCAACGATGTGCGCAAAAGTGTCTAAGTATATTAGTCAGGATTCTCACGCTAATGTTTGTCTTACAGACTTATCTTCAGGGAGGGCTCTTAATTACAGGCTCTCTAACCCTGGGTTTGATTTGCCAGTCATAATTAGCCAGTCCGGGATGAGACAGAGCGGATTCGCACAAACAACTCTCTTACAGTCAAAGTAGCAGCAAACTGTTATAGACAAAGGGGATTTTGATAATGGATAAAAAAATAATGTAGACTATTCTAATCGCCCCAACGGGAGAATAGAACAATTAGTAGATACTTTAAAATAATTATCCTATAGTCACAAATTTCTTTAAAACAAAGAATAGATTAGAGTTAAACTGGTAGACTGCATTCATGTTTCCAATGTTTTCAGCGTTGAGCGCGCGCCCCTGCTTGGAGTTGCGTCTGTCTCTGATCATTTGCTGATGGAATTCAGAGTCCGAAATATCACAGACAGACAGACAGATAACACACACACCAGGAAAATGTCTGTCGACCAGAACATGACCAAACGGCAAACTAGATTAAACCTAGATTAGTTATTTAACAGCTCAAAAACGTATATTGGTCGAGTTGCTTGGTTTTACAAGCCAACACTGAAAAACATAAAAGTTCTTAAATGGTTCTTCCTCAGCTCTTAAGGTTCCTCGGATAACTCTTGCACGATAAATAACCTTTGATTTAAGTGTGTGGTTCTTGACGTGGCATCTACAGTTCTTTGGAATTCTAAAATGTTATTTAAATGTACTGAAGCCTGCAGATGTGTCCCATTCATAGCACACAGCCAATTGGCCAGTCTTAACTAGTGTTGATTTGTCAGTGTAACATTCCTAGTGTTGATTCACGAGTTACATTAACACTGTAAAGGGTTAACTTAACATTCAGTGGCGTAAAATAAGCCCAGTGTTGGCGTTAACAATACAGAGTTGAACCAAAACCACAGGCATAATTATCATATTTCCCAGCATACTATATTGCAGGTTCATTTTTCAAATTGTTTGCTTCAGTATCTATGTTTTTGCATGTACAAATATTGATTTATTAAGCTTATTCTACTCAAATGTGAATAACATACATTTTTTTCTAAACGATTCTAATCTGTTACTTGGATTTATTACGCCCATTACTGAAATGGTTGTTCCAGTTTAGATGTAGTAGTCTATCCAACCTTAGCAGTCATAAAATAAAAAAGTTAGATATTACAGTTCTGTCTGTATTCTAATAGGAATTACACATCTCATTGCAAGGCATCATGATGTAACATGCAGGCCTGATGCAGCCTCTAAACTAAGAGCTTTAGACTACTGTGTTAGAGCAAAACTAGGCCCTCTAAAGAAGGCCTTATGAATATTAATTATCTTAACTATTACAATTTTAATGATAACATAGTCACTTAGGATCTCAATTAGTAAAAGCCACAGTACTGAACATGAATGAATTCAACAACCATGTCTCTGTCACGAGCAAACACATTCATGGGTGGTACTGGTAACTCTAAAAGTCACTTGAAAGGCTAGGGTGCGAGATTAGGCAGGTAAATCAATCAAATTGAAAATAGAGAAGGCCAGATTTAAAAATTTCAAAGCAATAAGAAGAGAAGGAGCACACAATTTCTGTAGTTCTATGTAGCCTAATGCACATCCAACTCATGTTGCTGCTACTAATGTGCATTGTATGGAGAAGACAAATACAGTCTGCAAGTTTGTAGCCTACCTAGCCACAGAAATATAATATTCCTTTTGAGGGGACTTGATGACATGGAACAAAGGAACTTTCCTGCTGGAGAAAGAATTTACAGCCAGAAGATGCCTGATGCAAGCAAAACATGTACTATGTCGCCCCCTAGCGACTCCAGTGCCTGAATTTATTTTTTAACCTTGGCCCCTACGCTATTCAACCATATCCAACGTTTTATTAAACATCTCCCAAGAACAAACCAGCGTAATCATTGACTCATTGTGCCCTTTACAAGACCTGGCATGCCACAGTTACAACTGGAGAAAGGAGAAGGACAGCCAGTCTAAATGCTGTGCTGGAGCAATAAAAGTCCACCCATTGATTTGAATTGAGCAAATTGCAATGTTTTCCAAAAAGACATAGGTGTCTTCTACCATGAGTCAATGTATTTTCTCTTCGCTTAGGCTGATAGTTTTGTTTTTGCAACATCTGGTGGAACCATGTTTGACCTGCCTGTGTTTCTACTCTTCCAGCTGAATGAACCATCCGTGACCATGGATGAAATGAAGACATGTCTCATCATTGGGGTGCTCTTGTTTGGATTGTTATCGGGTAAGAGGCTAATTTAAATAAGTAAAAACCTTTCTATCACCTGGGGGTGTATTCATTAAAACATTTACTCCAAAAGGAAAATGTTTTGCAACGAAAACTAGAGTTTATATTGGGCAAATTCAGGTAGATCCCTCCTCATTTTGTTTTCCGTTTGATCTGTTTGGTTCTTAAACAGTAAACGGTTTCTGTTGCAAGATGTAATGAATACACCTCTGGGTGTGTTCATTAGTCAGATTCCGTTGCGAAACAAAACAATCTGCCTTTTAGTTTTTAGTTTTATCACTGTTAAAAACCTGTATGTTTTTGTATTGATTACCCTATGGACGTTCAGTGAACTGTTTCGCTTTCCTTTAGTTACCTGCGGACTGACGCCACCGACCATTGTATCAACTGAAGATGAGTTTGTTCTCGAGCCACTCTCCGTTTTCAACATCAGCTGCACTAGTAAAAGGAGCGTTGCTTGGGTCGAACCCTTACCGGTCAACACATTCGTTTTGCCTGGATATTACACGGCCACGCTCTTCATCTATAACGCTTCCGTGACACACACCGGATATTACATCTGCAAATACCAAGACGAAGAGGGCGATGAAGAGGATGATGAAGACAATGAGGCAGTCATATACGTTTTTGTCCCAGGTAAATTTGGTGGAAATGGTTGTCATTTCCATGCAACATCACTTTATTCCATTCTATTCTACTTCCCATAGCTTATAGTTTTTTTGACCAAACAAACTTGTTTTGCCTTGTGCAGATCCCAAGGTTCCGTTCGTGCCCGAGGAGCCAGGTAGCATGGTAGTTCTAGTCTATCCTGGTGAAACCATCATCCCATGCAGGGTGTCAGACCCTCGATCCCCAGTGGTCCTAAAGAGTGCTCCCAGTGGAGTAGAGGTGGACGCTGCTTATGACAACAAGATCGGCTTCATTGGCAACCTGGACGCTGGACTCTACGTCTGTGAGACAATCGTGAACGGCGTGACAACAACCAGTGACATCTACACCGTGAAGGACAACAAACGTAAGTCCAGATGTGGATGACTTGGCTGCGCTGCTTAGTTTTCATATCACATTGGTTGAATGTACACATGGCTATAAGCCGCTTTGGATAAAAACATATCTTTTATTATTTAAAAAACTGTCTTTGTTTACCAGAGAGAGAGAGAGGGAGGGAGGGAGGGAGGGAGGGAGGGAGGGAGGGAGGGAGGGAGGGAGGAGAGAGATCTGACTGCATTGAATAAATGACATCATGTCATTACTACCAGGGGAGATGACTTCACATGGTTGTTGTCAGACAGATGGAGAGAGTGTGATGGCATCAGCCTGCAGTGAACTCTGAGAGGGGGATGACCTCATGGCTGTCAGGGGGAGCAGTTGACCATGCAGGGACCTGTAGATGACCATATTGTCCCTGTTGACTGTATTGTTCCTGTTGACCATATTGTTCCTTCCTCCCGTGGTGGTCTGTACAGTGATGGAGGACTTCCATGTGGAGGTGAAGGCCAGCGAGAAGGCGGTGAGACTGGGGGAACCCTTCAACATCACCTGTGTGGCACCTCCAGGACTGCCCTACCAACAGCAGTGGCTTCACCCTATGAAACAGGCAAGGGCCTTATCCCTCTCTCCGTCTCACTCTGTCTCTCTGTCGGTGTCTGTCACTCCTCCCACACCCTCCTTCTTTCCTCTACTTCCTCTCCCGTGTTGGCCTCCTCTCTTGCCTCCCTTTTAATAATATCTATATCTCCTTGTCGTCCGTTCTCCATAGCCCACTTCTCTTCCCTCCTTAGTATGTCTCCTTCTGTCTCTCGGTCCAGCTCTCCTTCTCCATCCTTTATCCCTCTTGGTGTCACTACGTCTGATTCATCTCCCCAGTCTTCTTGTAGTGATGAATGGCTTGGGCTCAGGCACAGTGTGTGTCCGCGTAACATAACTCTGAGGATGGATGGGCCTTAGTTGTTAAAGGTACCTTTAGGTACCTTAACTGTCACTAAATACAGGTGTATCTCAGTGACGTGTCTATTACCAGGGCTGGAGTCAAATAGTGCATCATGGTATTATAAACCCCAGTCAGACTGAGGGAAGGAGTGAGACAGTTGTTTGTCAAAAAACAGGGCAAATGGGTAGAAGCAAGAAGGAAGTTCAAAGGAGAGGGGAAACAGTGAATCACGTGACCTCTGTGACCTCTGGATGTGTAGAGCAGATATGCGCCCTACCTCCTCGTAACCCCAGTGAACGTAGGATGTGTGTGAATGTGTTTGAGCATTGAGTGTGTGTTAGGTCAATGGCATGTTTATATGAGGTAATGAGAGTGTGCCCATTCGTGTGTATAGTCGTGCGTCATTTAGTTCATTTAAGTTTTGTGTGCCAGTGTATGTGCTAGTAGTATGGGTAGTGGATAGAGACTTTGTCTGAAGTGTCTATGTTAATTAAAATGTACGTGGTCACCGCTGTGTTTGTGTGCGCTGTTCGGTAATCCCTGCATGGCATTGTGACAGAGCGTCTGTTTTAGTGGTGGGATTACTCCAAGCCCTTTTCCAGAGACAGTTCAGGTAACTAGAACTCAGGACTTCTGACTCTTGGCTTTAGTCTCAGTTGCAATTACAGGCTTTTAAAAGCCTTGGGTCCTGATTTATCTCCTGTGGACCAGCATGTGTTTTAACCATCAGCTCACAGACAGATAGAGAGACATGCTGCTCTGACATACAGAATTAAACACTAAACCTGTAAAAAGGCAGAGAAGAGTGTAGAGACAAGATATTTTATTTCCTAAAGACGAGGATAGACGGTGTGTTTGTGTGTATGCATGTGTGTGCGTGTGTGTGTGTGTTTGTGTCTACGGTGGTTTTAATCTCCTGTCCTCTTGTTCCTCTATCTAGGCTGTGGATGCAGTCCAGTTGAAGCAGGCTCGGCCTGATAGAGTGGTCTACACCCTCAGTATCCCAGCAGCCTCCTCTCAGGACAGTGGGGTGTATGAGTGCTCTATCACCAACAACTTCAGTGGAGAGATCAGAGCCAACATGGTGGCTGTCACTGTCTTCGGTACGCTCGCTCGTCCTTGTGGCCAATTCAAATTGTTATTGGAAAAATATGAGAGATGTTTATCGCCAGTCAAGGCAGGCATTGTAGACATTTTGTCTTAAGACATTGCCTATCCTTCAAAAACATGTATATTTATTACCAATACCACTTAGTTGTAGATGTATTAAACTTGGTTGGAGTCTTTAAAAGTAGTCTCATTGAATTCACATGAATGCGTAGAGTTAATTTGGTCAGTGTCTGCAGTCTCTGCAGTCTCCCTACAGTAGAGTTGAGGAACACCTCTGCTTTCATCATCAGCCCCAATGCTTTATGGGATGGCTTCAACAGATGTGTGCCAGACTTTCATTTCTCTTTTTCGGTCTCTCTTGTCCTTCCTTTGGGGTGTCCCCCCTCTATTCCTCTCTCTTTCTTCTACTTCCTCTCTTTTGCACCCCTCTCTGTAGAGGAGAACTCCTTTGTGATGTTGGACCACAGTGGGATTGGAACGGTGGAGTTTGTCAGTATGATGGAGGAGACAGAGTTCACCATCAGTATTGAAGCCTTCCCTGCTCCTAAAGTCACCTGGCTGAAAGACGGTATCGCCATCACTGAGAACAGCTACTTCCTCACCAAGACCAGACGTCTGGCGGGCAACCAGTAAGATCATAACATTTGTATATAGCAACGCCGGTGTCTGTGTGTCAGTGTGTCTTTGGAGCTCTGTGTGGTGTGTGCTGCACTGAGCTATGTGGTTCTCTGCTCGTCTCTCAGCTATCAGAGCACTCTGACTCTTCGGCAGTCACTAGAGAAGGACAGTGGGAATTACACCGTTGTGGTCCTCAGCAGCGCTTACACTGACCAGTTCTCCTTCACCCTCAAAGTGAAAGGTGAGAATAACCTCAAGCCAAATGAAAATGCACTTCTACATGTGTGTGAACGTGCATTTATGTTTCTGTGTTTTCAAATGGGTTAGCAACTGAATACGTCAGTGTGTGTGTGTATTATCTCAGTATCGTCCTAAATATGACATTATGTCTGCCTGTGTGTGTCTTCCAGAATCAGGCCCAGTACTGTTCCAGCCAGCCTCAGCGCCAGTGCTGTTCCCTCAGAGAGAGGAGTGGATTGTTCCCCTCCACACCCCCTTCACCCTGACCTGCAGGGGCGAGGCCGAGCTGGCCTGGGACACGCCCGTCTACCTATCAGAGCAGACCGAGGAGGACAACAGCGGCCTGTTCATCACCACGGTTACCGTAGAGAACGCGACAGCAGGGCACACTGGCTTCTACACCTGCTTCTACAAAGGAGGGAACTCCACTGAGGAAGGAGAGGACAGCAGCATCTACATATATGTGCCAGGTATAGGGAAGACAGCACTGTGGTGCTGGATTTACATGTGTGCTAGCAATTTGTATTATAGGAAATGTACCATGCCCTCTTCTCTCTTCCTCAGATCCAGAGGTGCCCTTCGTACCCTCGCTGGTGCCCTTTGGCAACCACGTCCTGAATGGTCATGATGAGATGGAGATCCAGTGTCGCGTGTCAGACCCCGGTGCCAATGTGACCCTGGTCAACGCTGATACCCAGCAGGCCGTGCCCTTGGCGGTCTACGACAGCAAGAGGGGTGCCGTGGGCTTCTTCAGCGCAGGAACCTACGTCTGTAAGGCCCTCGTCAACGGAGAGGAGCACCTCAGTGAGGAGTACATCGTCCACGGCTGGGCAGGGGGGTCGGAGCTGCGTGTGGAGCTGAAGGCCCAGAAGACAGCCCTCTTGGTGGGAGACACCATCACTGTCATTTGTGTGGCCCGGGGGTCTGAGATCCTGGAAGACCACTGGAAGTACCCTGGAAAACTGGTAAACAAAAGCACATACATAATTATTATTCTCTTATTGGAGAGGAAATTCATTGACTCATTTTAAAATGCATTTGTTTGTTTGATCATAAATGCGTCTAACTTGTGTGTGTCTGTGTGTGTGTCAGGCGGACCGGGGCTTGAAGTCGGTGCGTGAGAATAAGAGGGACCAGGAGATCCAGTACACATTGACTGTCCCCCAGGCCTCAGCCAAAGACAGCGGCATCTATGTCTGCTCCATCACTGACATCATCAGCAACGAGAACCAGACCAAGAAGCTGGCCATCACTGTCTATGGTACGTTTGTGTCACGGTTTATTTACCTAATAACAAGGCAATAATCTTGGTTTATCATCTTGCTATAAGTACCTGTAACCTTTACATAATGTATTAATGGTTCTATCTCCATTTTCTGTCCTGATAGAGAGGCCATTCGTGTCGCTGCGCCCGGCGTTCAGTTCACAGGAGTCAGCAGATTTGGATGAGGTCAGACAGTTCCAGGCTGACATTGACTCCTTTCCCAGCGCTCAGGTCACATGGCTCAAAGATGGCCTCCCTCTCAACGACGTGGCGGCTGAGATAACCACCAGCCTCCGGCAGGTCAGCGAGACCAGGTGAGAAATACTGCCACTCAACAACACCTAAATACTCGCACACTACACTCATTGGCTAATAACATGTTTAGGTCAGCAAGATCAAGATCATGGCTATTATTAAGGTCTGGTGTTGTCGTGCGATGTTAGTGGAACTAGTCTCTCGTGACAGACTTAACAGCGTGCTCATGGTTGCCATGATTAGAGTGTAATCATACATGTTGTTTGGACTCTGTAGGTACCAGAGTGTTCTGACCCTGATTCGGGCCAAAGAGGAGGACAGTGGGAACTACACCATCAGAGTGCAGAACGGGAACCAGACCCACAGCCACAACTTCAGCCTGCAGGTCAAAGGTGAAGCAGAGGAATGCTCCAACCACTTCATTTGGATTGACCTTTATTTTACTGACTAACAGGGCTCCCATACTCCCTGACACACTTTCTTTTACCCACCTCTCTCTCCCGCTCCCCCTCTCTCTGTGTCTGTATTGTGGTCTGACCCCCTGTTCCCTCTTTCTGTGTCCAGTGCCTGCAGTCATTGTGGACCTGATGGACCTCCACCATGGCTCAGCCTCAGGCCAGTCTGTGGTGTGTATCGCTGGAGGCATGCCCACTCCTAAGGTGGAGTGGTTCATCTGCAAGAACATCAAACAGTAAGGGCACACTCTCACGACCCTACCTTCTTCCTCTTCATCTCTCCATTCTATCTCTTTCAGTCCAACAATAGCCCGTTTTCTTTCTTAGAATCCACATACACCTACTGTACATTGTTCACCTCGACCTGGCCACTTCATATGCTACTATGCCCAATGTGACAATGTCATGGTATAATTTGGTCTCATGTCTTTACCCTTCCTTCCTTCCTTCCTTCCTTCCTTCCTTCCTTCCTTCCTTCCTTCCTTCCTTCCTTCCTTCCTTCCTTCCTTCCTTCCTTCCTTCCTTCCTTCCTTCCTTCCTTCCTTCCTACCCTGTCCAGCTGTGCCAACGACTCGTCTGAGTGGGTGCCCCTGCCTACCAACAACACAGAGATCACTGTGGAAGCGCACATCGACCAGGACAACCAGCTGGAGAGTCAGGTGATCTTTGGGCATCTGGAGAACACCTTGGCTGTTCGCTGCCTGGCCAGGAACGAGATGGCCACTGTCAGCAGGGAGGTCAAACTGGTGTCACAAGGTGAGACATACACTCACTAAGTCACACTTACCTCCTCCTTCAGTTAAACAACAAACATGGTTGGCAGAATGTGGTGAGTAGATTTACAGTATCTTAGATTGCCATTTTGCCTGCGGTATATTTTCTTCCTCCTGTGGTCTCCTCTTTTACTAGCTAGTTTCTTCCTGTAGTTGCTTCCCTTTGTGACACTTGAAATGTGATAGGTGTTGAAGAGACTTTGCTGGGCTGTCAGTGTTGAGGCAGCTGTCTGGTAAAGCTATCTGTGGTGGGGCAGTGTGTCTCACACTGTCATTGTGCAGCTGTGTGTTAGCCTGGGAGACTTTTACTGTGAAAAGTGAATCCCCAGTAGTTTAAGCCATTTGGCCCCTCCAGCTGTGGCCCCTCCAGCTGTGCCCCCCCCCCCCCCCGTGCCCATCTCCTTAATCCCTTCAACACACCGTTTGAGGCCCCACTGGCTTGACTGATTGGGTGTGAGACTGCATGCTGAACTATACAATTTAAATAGGGTATTTGGATTTCCACGTTGAAGTTCTTCATATTTGACCTCATTTGATGTTTTTCAATTCATCAAACTAACATTTCCATATTGACTTACATTGATTTCTCCATGTTATTTTTGTTCTCTGTGGCATTCTCCATGTTGTGCTCTCCATCTCATGTGTGTGTGTGGTGGTTCTCTTCCTGAACAGACCCTCACTCAGAGCTGACTGTAGCTGCTGCTGCCCTGGTGCTGCTGGTCTTTGTCATCATCTCACTCATTGTTCTGGTCATTATCTGGAAACAGGTACAGCAGATGATCAATGCCCCTCACACACAAGCACAAACTCACTCACCCACCCACCCACCCACCCACACTCACTCACTCACTCACTCACTCACTCACTCACTCACTCACTCACTCACTCACTCACTCACTCACTCACTCACTCACTCACTCACTCACTCATCTACACTTTAAGTGTCCTAGAGCCTTAGGTACTGATCTGTTTTGCTACGTCCTCTGTCCTCCAGAAGCCTCGCTATGAGATCCGTTGGAGGGTGATAGAGTCAGTGAGCCCTGATGGTCATGAGTACATCTACGTGGACCCCATGCAGCTGCCCTATGACTCCAGATGGGAGTTCTCTCGCGATGGGCTCGTACTGGGTGAGCCAGCTGCACTGCTTCCTCTCTCTGTGGTCCTGCTGTGGTCATGTTCTTGTCAGAGTGTCACATCACCACGTTCGGGTGGTCAGAGGTTCACAGCACCATGGTCTGATGGTCGTGTTCTGGTCAGGCTGTGGTCTGGATGTCTCCCTCTGGTCTTTGAAGTGAAGATGTGATAAGGCCATCTGGCCTGGCAGACAGGGGTGGCTGGGACGTGCTGCCTAGGGTTTGGGTTGTGACTCACTGATCAAAGAGAATCTCAACCACTGGGGACCTGGGGAAGTCACTGATGAGAGGGCAGAGGCAGACGTGTGTATGTGTGTTTTTGTCTGTCTGTGTGGGTGTGTCTGTGTGTGTGTTTGCTTGCCTGTCTTGGTTTGTGTATTTGTTTACACTCCATGTTAACTGATCGTATGCCATGACCGCAGGACGTATCCTGGGCTCTGGGGCGTTTGGGAAGGTGGTGGAGGGAACTGCATACGGACTCAGCCGCTCCCAGCCCGTCATGAAGGTGGCCGTGAAGATGCTGAAACGTGAGTTGACCACAGACAGCTATACAGAGAGCTGTAGAGAGGATCATTAAGGCCTGTGGAGATTGCCTGGAGAGAGCGGTGTCCTTGAACACCATCAGAGTCACAACAATACCTTTAGGCTCAGACACACCGGTAGCCTGTAGCCTCAGACACACCGGTAGCCTGTAGCCTCAGACACACCGGTAGCCTGTAGCCTCAGACACACCGGTAGCCTGTAGCCTCAGACACACCGGTAGCCTGTAGCCTCAGACACACCGGTAGCCTGTAGCCTCAGACACACCGGTAGCCTGTAGCCTCAGACACACCGGTAGCCTGTAGCCTCAGACACCCCGGTAGTACTTAGCACCTCTGAACGGAGTGCCGGCCGTAATTTGTCAACTGAGTGCAAACCGATTCTGCACGTAGAATCACATGAAAATGTTGTCAGTCAGACGTCCATCAGCGGGCGGTCCATAAAACACACACATCTGCACGGCAGATCCACATTCGGTGCGGTGTGTGTGCTCCCTTACGTTGTGATTGATGAAACAATTGCAGGCATTGATGGGTGTTGTTGATGAGTTGATTGATTTGTGTGTGATGGACTGATAGTTGTGGTGTGATTGATTTGTTTCTCGTTGCAGCCACGGCCCGCTCCAGTGAGAAACAGGCCCTGATGTCAGAGCTGAAGATTATGACTCACCTGGGCCCTCACCTCAACATCGTCAACCTGCTTGGGGCCTGTACCAAGTCAGGTGACTACACACGCACAAATGAACGCACACACATATGCGTATAGGCACGCACATGCACACGCACATGCACACACACACACACACACACACACACACACACACACACACAGTTTTGATAGCCAAGAAGGGAAGTTGCCATTTCTTTCTGAGCCGATGGTGGATGTGGTATTTTAATAGGATTTTTATGAGTGTAATAGCTTTGCCCTCTTGACGTTGCTTTTAGCCTTTACGAGCCTCTGATAAGACTAGCCAGCAGACTGACGCCTGTGTCTCTATCTCTTTGTTCTGTTCCCATGCAGGCCCCACCTACATCATCACTGAGTACTGCTTCTATGGAGACCTTGTCAACTACCTGCACAAGAACAGAGAGAACTTCGTCAGCGTGCACCCAGAGAAGACCAAGAAAGACCTGGACATCTTTGGCATCAACCCTGCAGATGAGAGCAGCAGGAGGTAAAGAGACATCCCAGCTAGCACATTTGGTTCCTTGGAAGTTGTGACAACCTACTTTTTTGGTTTCGCATTGGTTCTGGGATCAAACCCATACGTTTCCTGACTGGTAAAACTGAATGTTTTTTAAATGTTCTGAGAAAGGAAAGTGAACATTTAGCCAGTTCTGGGAATGTAGATTTTTAAGTTGCAGGAAGGTTCTGAAAACATTTTACTGTGATTCCCTGAAAGTTTTCCTGGGAGATTTTATTAACGTTCTGAGAACGTAAATGAGAGGTTATTTGAAGGTAATTAAATCATGTTCTGAGAACATGTTTCAATAAGAATGAATAGCCTTGCTAGCTTAGGTTAACGGTTTTGAACAGATAAGACACATGGAAATTAATTTGCTTAGGTATTAATCATGGAAACACATAAAAATGTTTATTGTGGCACGGCGTCAGTGAGATTCAAACCTATGATCTTGTGTGTTTTGTCCATGGAATTAGTCACTGCCCCACTAGGAAGGAGCAAAACGATCCCATTTCAAAGGAAACAAGCACTCATTAAGATTAGGTGTGGCCAATTAGTTGGCGGGCCAACACTCCTGAGCACAGAGGACAGAGAGAGTCTTGTTGACGCTAAGATTAGAATGTCTATGTTTTAAATAACACTCTTAGAATGTTCTTTGAACGTTACTAATGTTTTCTTGTGTTTTTTTATGGAACATTTTCTTAACGTTCAGAGAACATGACTTAAATATAATCATGAGGAAACCCGCAGAAAACATTATATTGAATAACTGTGATTCTCACAGAAGAACATTGTTTATTAACATTCTCTGAACAATTTCAGAACATCACTTTAAATAGAACCATGATGAAACCTGTAGGAAATGTTATGATGAAGTACTGAAATTCCCACTTAAGAAACATATGGTTCTCAGAATGTTATATGCTAGCTGGGTATCCTGCACCATTCCCAGAAGGTTGTATGCAACTTAATGATAGGACAACCATGCTCTCAACCAAGCTCTAAAAATCATATGGTTCTCAGAACATTGTGTGCTAGCTGGGCTATAGGATCAGCTCCGAAAACATACATAGGAGCGCACACTCACACACAGGCCAGGAAACACAGACACACACACCCACCCCTCTGTCGTGTGTCCCCCTCTTCAGTTGCTCCTCCTTTACCCCACTCAGTCATTCTGTCTCATTGACGCAGCACTTTACTGCACTCACTCAGTAACATAACGTAACCCTACCCCAGGCTTCCTCGTGGCTGAGGGGGTTGTCTAGCGTCTTCCACTAATCAAATCTGTGTCTGAAGTGGTACTCGGCTTTCAGGCTAATCACATTACTCTTATTTGGTACCTGTTAATGGTCTCTGTCCAGCTCCTCTCTGTTTGTTGATCTGTGTTGACGGATGACTCACAATGACCACAGTTCAGAGTGTGACCACACCACTATTTAATCTCAACCACCCTGACCATCAACCACACCCTCTATGTAGGGAACCTCACAACATACATTAAACTGGGCCTTCTTAGAGAACCAATGGCGACTCTAACATGTCTGTTGTTGGTCTCCTCCCGACCTCCCCTTCTCCCTCTCTCCCTCCCTGTCGCCATGCAGCTATGTGATCCTGTCATTTGAGAGTGGTAAAGGGGACTACATGGACATGAAGCAGGCAGACACCACGCAGTACGTGCCCATGCTGGAGATGAGTGATGCCTCCAAGTACTCCGACATCCAGAGGTCCGAATACAACCACCCGCCATCACAGAAGGGTGGTGAGTACACAGTCCGACAGCCTCCTTCTCTTCCCTTTTGCTCTTCCTCTCTTAATCTAACTCTCCTTGCCCTCTCGCTGTGTGGCTTGGCTGCGTTGGCTGAAGTGCAGGGTTTAAGTCAGTGCTGGTTGTGTTGAGGGGTCCACCCTTCTCAGTATGTAGGCCTGCCTGGGCCGGCCTGTAATCATATAGAGCGGGTAATTGTAGCACACATAATAATGCCTCGTTCTCCCTGCCATTAGGAATAAACAGGTTACAGCAACCAGTTCTATATTTACATGCACATAAACATACAAACACTTTATTCACTCACTCATAGACCGACTGAAGCTAAATGGGTTTGTGTGTCTGTGTGTTTTCCTGATCCAGATAGTGAGATGGACAACATGCTGT
The DNA here is from genome assembly GCF_036934945.1 of Oncorhynchus masou masou. Taxonomy (NCBI): domain Eukaryota; kingdom Metazoa; phylum Chordata; class Actinopteri; order Salmoniformes; family Salmonidae; genus Oncorhynchus; species Oncorhynchus masou. The sequence goes on along the minus strand of NC_088226.1, from coordinate 45,461,034 downwards.
CAGGGGATGGTAACGAGGGCCTCAGCACCACAGACCTGCTCAGCTTCACCTACCAGGTGGCCAGAGGCATGGAGTTCCTATCCTCTAAGAACGTGAGTGACCAAGGGCTGGGAATGATTGTAGATCAGATGGACTGGTAACATGATGTTAGTTCAGTGCGGTAGGCTGGAGGGGATGTCATACAATAGAATAGCTACCCAACAGACAGGTGACGATATCAACTAGAGACACAGAGGTGAGCCTAGGAAACCATATCCATCTTTTAACAGTCTGACTTAGCAACTAAAGAAGGAAGTGGTGGCGACATGATTCCATTGGCTTATGAGAAGCTGGTGCCACTGGCAAGCTGGTTCTGTCCTCTCTGTTGGTACACAGCAGGGAGTGGGTCGGTTGCCACGTCAACCCTGTACATTTCAGGGGTAACCACGGTAATGATGGCAGGCAGGTTGTGGGCTGCTGTTGTGCTTGATGACAGCTGTGAAAGCCAAGAGGTTGGCTAAATCAGGGGTTGTGTGATAAGCGGCCCTATGAAGGCTGAGCTCCCTGCTCAGGAGACAGGCCAGGTCTTTATATAGAACACCCAGTAGGCTGGAATTACACTGAGTACAAAGCAGTTATAAGCTCCTCATAACAGCCTCCTAGTTATTATCCTTGAATATACTCTGGGCCGGAGTGGTCAGTCAAGGCCGTGTCTTAGGCTGGCTTGTTGACATAAAGCCACCCTGTAAAACACAAGGAGGTAAGAGAGAATAAAAGGAAAGAATGTGTGTTCTGATTGAATTGAGATTAATGAAATGCTGAATTTTGCGGTGTAGTGTGTGCATCGGGACCTGGCTGCCAGGAATGTCCTGCTCTCGCAGGGGAAGATAGTAAAGATCTGTGACTTTGGCCTGGCCAGAGACATCATGCACGACAACAACTACGTCTCCAAAGGCAGCGTGAGTTTTCCTCTAGGACGATACTGGCTGTTTGTGTACCCTGATGAACTTAGACGTGTATCTGTGAAGGTGGTTTGTCCCCTGCTAGTTCATGTTAGCACTCCATTATGGTCCACTATTGTAGTGTCTGTTATACGCGTGCAGTGTGTTTGATCCATCTGCGCTCTGTGTTGACCACAGACCTTCCTGCCAGTGAAGTGGATGGCTCCGGAGAGTATCTTTGACAACATGTACACCACCCTCAGTGACGTCTGGTCCTACGGCATCCTCCTCTGGGAGATCTTCTCTCTAGGTGAAACTCAGCTGACCCCTGACCTTTTTCAGTGACACATTAAGAACAGCGTGTTAGGGAGACGGCTGACTCCAGATCAGTGTGTAGATACAGTGTGTTGACAGTGATACGGGTGTTTGCTGGTGTACTGATGGCAGTGTGTTTGTGTTGAAGGTGGCACCCCATACCCAGGGATGGTAGTGGACTCCAGCTTCTACAACAAGATCAAGAGTGGCTACAGGATGGCCAAACCTGAGCATGCCCCCACTGATGTGTATGTACATATATTTTTATATATAATAATTACATGTTGTGTTGTGTACATTATTATGCCAAAACACTATTTGAAACTACTACGGAAGGCTATGTACTACTGCTGTAAAAGTCGAACGCACAGTACTAAACTGTGATGTACAATGCCATGGGTGTTCCTCCCTGCACTGTTTGTCCTGTTCTATCTGTTCAACTAGTGTGTTTTCCCTCCTCCAGGTATGAGATGATGATGAAGTGTTGGAATAGTGAGCCTGAGAAGAGGCCTTCCTTCTTCAGCCTGAGTGAGAGCGTGGCCTCACTGCTGCCTTCCGGCTACAAGAGGGTGGGTGTCTCTACTGTCTGACTTCTGACCCAACGGCCTCTAACAGGGTTCCTCACACCTGCTTTCTAATCTCCCTCTCCTTTTCATTTCTGACCCTGACCGATGACGTATGGACCTACTCTTCACTCCTATAATTTATTTTCCTTTCTATCAGTCTCATCCCTCTTTTACCTTACCTGACCGATCCTATTTTTCACCAGGAGCGGAGTAAGTTTGTCAACCATCCTCTTTCTCCACCCACTAGCATTGGGTCATGTTATAGTTCTACATTACTAATAAAGTGTAGAATTCATCTAAAGCCAGGCTCACAAACTCCAACCACTTCCCCCCAACTCTTCCAGTTGAGTGTGTTTCTGTGGGCTCTGCCAGTTGAGTGTGTTTCTGTGGGCTCTGCCAGTTGAGTGTGTTTCTGTGGGATCTGCCAGTTGAGTGTGTTTCCGTGGGCTCTGCTTGTTGAGTGTGTTTCCGTGGGCTCTGCTTGTTGAGTGTGTTTCTGTGGGTTCTGCAGTCGAGTGTGTTTCTGTGGGCTCTGACAGTTGTGTGTTTCCGTGGGCTCTGACAGTTGTGTGTTTCTGTGGGCTCTGCCAGTTGAGTGTGTTTCTGTGGGCTCTGACAGTTGTGTGTTTCCGTGGGCTCTGCCTGTTGAGTGTGTTTCTGTGGGTTCTGCAGTCGAGTGTTTTTCTGTGGGCGCTGTGCATTTCCGCTGTGTTAAAGCCCAGCCCTGGCGGTGATTAGAATGCTAATGCTCCAGCTGGCGGTCAGTGGCCAGCCCCAACCACTGTAGTGACGCAGCAACAGCAGCCCCAGCTCCTAGGTCTCGCCTCCGTCCACCAGCTAGGCTAACCATAACAAGCCAATTAAACAGCACGCCACACATGGCACATCAAACCTCCTCCTCTCCCCACTACTCTACTTTAATGGCCCAGGAGAGTGGAGGAGCTGGCTCCCATTTTAGCACCTAGGATTGGGGTTGGCTGGGCTAGGGTGGGGTGGGAAATGTGGTTCACTGTATGGGTCTCACCACTAGGCTAACAGACGGACTGAGTGAGAAAAAGACATACCAATGACAGCTGGTTGAACTGGTTCACGTGTTATATTAGTTTTAGGATTCATCAGATTTCTGAGTTTTGTGATTTATGAAGCCGATGCAGCTGTTTTGGATGTACTGTATGGGAGTTACCAGAGCACTAAATAACTCTGACTAGTACAGGCCAAAAGTATTGCCTTTATATGCACAGTGCTCTTGGCTTTAGAAACAGCTAGCCGTATAGCAACGTTTTCTGCATGGTACTGTAGACATTCTGCTCCAATGCTACTAGATAGGTTGATGTTCATTGTGCCCTCTCTTTCTCTTTCTCTGTGCAGTGTTTCGAGAGGGTGAACCATGAGTTCCTGAAGAGTGACCACCCGGCAGTGACCAGGGTCCAGGTGGAGAATGACGACACCTACGTTGGGATCACCTATAAGAACCAGGGCAAGTCGAAAGACAGGGAGAGTGGCTTCGACGAGCAGCGCCTCAGCTCTGACAGTGGTTACATCATCCCCCTTCCTGACCTGGACCCCCTGTCTGATGACGAGTACTGCAAGAGGAATCGCCACAGGTAGGCTACCACCTCAGTGTCAGACATGTCTATCTTCATTTCAGACCCTTATAAGTGGTACAGATTGATAACACTGTTTTACACCAAAACATGTGCTAGTTCTGTCTAGAAAATCCAGAAAGTGAGATGCCCGTCTTATTTAACTCATGGTCACTCCTGTATACTATACTCCATCTACTCCCATTAGCTGTTTAGTAACACTAACCTGCTCCTCTCTGTCCTGTGTAGCTCTCAGACGTCTGAGGAGAGTGCCATAGAGTCGGGCTCCAGCTCCACGCTGGCCAAGAGAGAAGGAGAGACCCTGGAGGACATCACCCTATTGGATGAGATGTGTCTGGACTCGGAGCTGGTGGAGGACAGCTTTCTGTGACAGGCTTGGAGAAACCTAAAGCCTGCCAACGAGAGGGGGATATTGGTGGGAAAGACACCTGAACATAGACCCTTAAACCACCCACTCGTCCTCACCACCCCGTATCTCAAACCCACCTCATCCCCCGCCCCACACACCTTCAGTCCTCTTAGGAGGACAGAGAAAAACCACTTCACTGCTTGGATGAGTCTGTGGCCAGATCATGGTGTGCCTTCTGTTCCCTCCTCGGAAAGCGCCCCCTGTGGGGCTGGAGGGACGTGCATAGATAGATGGATAGATGGGACACTGAGGACTCGCCACTATCCTGTGGTTACTGTCTCTATAGAAGGTCAGTTTTGGATGGGACTAAGTGCACATGAGGAGAACATGGAAGAAGATAGATTTTTATATAAATGTATAGAACCTTATTGTAATGGGCATTCCGAACAGCAACATAAGCAAGGATGGATGGAGGGATCAGAATGGATCAGGCGTGAAAATCAAAGACCCAGAATGAACAGCAATTTATCTCAGCCATGCAGAACCACTACAGACAGACCCACTATTTAAACCACATCACACCAGTGCCAGCAAACAGACCAGTACGAGGCCAGCTACACAACACAGCTTTACTTCACAACTCACCTACCTGCAGCATATGATCTATAACTACAATATATCTGATGCTGACACAATCAGTAGTAATACTTTGATTAAAAAGCACAACATCTGGACTATGTATATGTTTTTATATGCAATTATATGGCATATGTTGTCAATAGCTAAATAAGTGCAGCAGTTCAACAAAACAAATGTAAACTTCTTATCACGCATATATATCTATATATATATATATAAATATGTATATTTTTTAATACTGCGTCGAGGAAGGTGATGATATGGGTTTTAAATTAAGAACACAACTAACTTCCAAAACTAGACTCCATAGAACATAAACCATTACATTATGTAAATTATGAAATGGGAATTTGTTTATTTAAATTGTAAAATGAACTCATGCTAAGTATGAGTGACATTGAACCTGGACCAAAGTACATTTATGTGCATTAGTACAGCATGCAAGAATATGTGTTGTTTTCAAGCTTTGAGCTTATGCCATTGTAATAATAGTAATGAATTGATGTCAATAATAAACACAGCGTTATTCACTGCAGATAAAGGAAGGGAACAAGTGAGAAAAACACCATAGTCGTCTGATTTGACAGTTTGACAGATCTCATGCTTCTCCAAGCCAAGGAGCTGGTACATCTTCCCAATCAGAGAGGACGTTATGCATGTGTTGTTCTGATTGGTAGCAGTGATTTAGCTGATGTCGTATGTACAGCCATTTTGCTGTCCTGTACAGAGACAGAAGTACAGGTGTTGTATCAATGTTAAATACACTAGTTTTCTACACATAACGTGATGTCAGCACCATACATCTTTATGTGTACGTTTAATGTTCAGTCCTGCAGTATTTTCTATCAGCTGTCCAACTGCTTTCGTCTGTCTCTACCGTCGACTGTGATGTTCTCTGTGATCACATTAAAACTGTAGCACTTTTTTGTATTTTCCTTGTATTTGATGTGTGAAATGATTGGACTTTTTGTTGAGAGAAGGGCTTGGTTTGGCTCTGGAAGGTTTCCTCTCTATGGCAACAGCGTTGTGAATGTAGAGCGGAAGAAGTGGGGGAAAGAGACGTATGAAGTATAATCCACGGTACAGTATCTATAATTATAGGTAGTTATCACCAATACCCGGAAGTTATCCTCATGTTTCAATGTTTCATTATGCATTATGTACATTCAGATGATTTATATTTCAATAAATGATTTAATAGTGTCTCTTGTTTGAAAATCTGTTTTCTTTCTTTCTTTCTTTCTGTCTGTCTGTCTGTCTGTCTGTCTGTCTGTCTGTCTGTCTGTCTGTCTGTCTGTCTGTCTGTCTGTCTGTCTGTCTGTCTGTCTGTCTGTCTGTCTGTCTGTCTGTATGTGTGACACACACACCATTCTCCATGATAAAAACTGGTAAAACTAAACGATATCTTTTTATAGAGGCGGTTTATAATTATGGTTTGGTAGGTAAGATAAGGGATCAAGGGTTAGTTTACCAGGCTGACATCATTTCCGATTTTCTAAAGGCTTGCCCATAAGTGGTCAAGAAGAGGGTCAATTCGTTAGTACGTGGAGGAGTATGCTTGCCTCATTACCTACTATGAGAGACGATGCACAAGAGTACAGTGGGGCAAAAAAGTATTTAGTCAGCCACCAATTGTGCAAGTTCTCCTACTTAAAAAGATGAGAGGCCTGTAATTTTCATCATAGGTACACTTCAACTATGACAGACAAAATGAGAAAAAAAAAATCCAGAAAATCACATTGTACATTACAGGCCTCTCTCATCTTTTTAAGTGGGAGAACTTGCACAATTGGTGGCTGACGAAATACTTTTTTGCCCCACTGTATGTTGTTTTCTCAATTGGAGAAGCATGCACACATTTAAAAACATTACGCTACTTATCCTTTTATCTATAAAATGTCTTGCACGACCTGATACATTTGTTTTATCACTTTACACATTTCATTGGGATTCCACCCCAGTAAACTAAATTGTCCTAATGATGCACGACTGGAGGAGTCTCATTTCATACAAACACATTTGTCTCCACGTTTCCTCTCCTCGCCTCCTATACAAAGACAAACTATAGACTACTAGGGCTAGGCTACACAACAACCAACACACAATTCTGGTGCAACTGACATTGATGATTAATTAGCCCTGTAATGTTGTCGTCTCCACCCCATAATAAACCCCCATGACACAATTTCACAAACAGAATACCGACACCGAATGCAGTCTCAGAAAAGGCCACTAGGTTGCATGATAATCTCAGCATAGAGTTCAGGGATAAAATCCATAGTTATAGTCATGCAGATGATGTATAATCATAAATGCATGATTTGTGGGAGAAAAATGTTGTGTGTCATTTATTATATATATATTTATATATATTTTTTTAATCAAAATAATATTTCCAACAATCGGTATTAATACCAAAGTTTTTTTTCATAACTAACCAAATATATACCACAGACTGTTGTTTCCAATGGGAGCAAATGAATCATAGTGGGCAGAACAAGTGAAGAGGTGGGCAGAGCCAAGCATGAGCTAGTGAGATCCTATTGGCGCATTCTAGTTTTATTTGCATTTCTGTGATGTGCATGTGTGCAATAACTCAATTCGCTCTTGCACTCCTAAACAACACACTTAAAAAAAACTTTGCTAAAGGGTAAAGTCTACAAAATGTAGTCCACTCTGGGAACAGAAAACTGTATTGAGATCAAATATTCAATCGTTGAGACAATTTGCAGAATGTAGGCCAAAATTTGTCTATCCCCATCTTCTCCCACTGACGGCCGCTGGGCTTCCTCACATCACCATATTTGGATGTTGAGTGGAAATGCCAACCAGGTGGCTTCAGATTTATACATCCAGTAAAACATCTGGTTTATTGTTCTATCTGTTTTAATACTATATGTAATGTGTGAATGTCAAGTAACTCCACCAGAGGGAGATATTCCATAAGTAATTATTACATACAAAAAGCATCTCCAGTTTTATGTTTGAGAACCAGGGGTCTTATTTAAAAATATATTTTTAAATTAACTGTCAGTGAATGGTCAGTTCTTGGAAAGGAGAAACCTAATTCAGAAAATGTATGTTGTGTGTCTCATGTGTGTGTGTGGTATATATTGTTTTGCCCCCAAAAAGTATTGTTTTGAACTTTTGAACATCTCAAATTGACTTTGGTCAAATGTACTTTTCTCCATAATATTTATGTTTACGTTGTGAAGATTCCTTAGGTGCAAAAGCTGATTTCATTGGAGCAATAAAAAAATATGGTATCGCTTTGGTGCAATTTTCATAAGTATGTGTTTCTTTTTCCAAACACTTAGTACAAAACCCTAAACAGATCATCAAAAAGGCAGTTGCATCAAAACTCTAAGCACATTTTCAACTGACTAAGTACAACACACAAAATCATACAATCTCTTTTTCACCAAACTTAATCCGTGTTTCATCTAGACATACATGTTTCACATTGCAATACACGTTTATATTAAAGTAATTGTTAATCACAATGCAATGCTCACATTATTTTTGATATGATTGTCTTCCCACTTGTTAAAATACATTTGACTATTACTTAAAGATGCACTATGCAGAAATCGCTCCGCCATTTCCTGGTTGCAAAAATTTGAATAGCAAGTATCGTGAAGAGAATCCGTGTAGAATCTAAACCGCTGTGAAATATATTTTCTATTACCAAAAATATTGTATTTTTAGCTGTTTGTAGCCGGTTTACAAAACCAAAAGTAATAGACAAACGTAAACATGGAAAACATAGAAATAGCACATATATAAACAGATCTACAGCTTCTTAGACTGAGAATGACAGATCTGTAACACATATTTCTATGTGAATTTGGTAAACCTATATATTTTAAATTAGTTTGTTTACTACAGTTTTTGAGAACTTCATGACAATGTATGTTTGTAAAGTATAAACATATAAAGTATAGTATTTATTGTAACATATTATTATGATGATGGTTATTGTGATTTTACAGTAAATAAAAATACAAATCTGATAGTGACAAGATCAGAGATGCACTGTATGTAACAAATGCATCCCCTATACAGTAAACATTTCTACAAAAATAACAGATGGGGTCTTTTTTCACACAACTTTATTAAAATTGCATTGGCCAATACAGTAATATATGCCATTTACGTAGCAGGCGCTTTTATCCAGTGACACCAGAGAGTCCACATATTTTCACAGGTTACCCCAGTGGGAAACGAACCCACAATTCCTGTGTGGGGTCAATACAGCGATGTAATAGAGTAATATATGCCATTTACATAGCAGGCGCTTTTATCCAAAGTGACAAGTGAGTGCACATATATTTTCGTATGTGACCACAGTAGGAATCAAATCCACAACCTGTGTGGGCCACACAGGATGACTACAATACATAAGTGCAGTACTGTATTGTAAATATAATTCATGATTACAATACAGGTGGAAGGTGCATGATTGCCATCCCCATGGAAGTGCCTTCCTCCTTCAGACCATGGATGAGGACAAATGCTCAAGACAGGCTTGATGTAACCTAGTGCCTACTAAACGTTATGTTTCTTTCTTTCTTTCATTCATTTAATTTGTTTCATTTGATTACAGTACATCTACATGGTAATTATATCTGAACAATACATTTATTTTTTGCATCAATGATTGTGAAAGATGTCTTCAGGGATCAAACATCGTACAAAAATGATGGAAATGAGATTATCAGTCAATTTTGATGCGTAGTGCAAGTGTATTGCCAAATGTTTTTAAAAAACTGTGTAACGTACTGTCATTTACAGTACTGTAGCATATAGCATATTCAAAGGGCAAATTTTTAAAATGTATCTTGCATTTGTTTACTATTGGATTAACTGGTTGTTAAAATAACTACATTGAGAAGTTTAGGTGATTTAATCAATGTTCTCATGCAGCGGTGATTTTAGCATTTAAATCTTGGTGGGGCAAAAAATATATAATATGGGATGCATGCCAGCAAAGCCACTACACAACACAACACTAAACAATACATTAATTGCACTATAGCACCGCAACACCTGGCAGAGCCTTGTATGGCAGCGAAACAGTTCATTCAGCCTCATTTACTGTCTTTAAAAAAAACATAGCTGATATGGCTGACTTGCTTAAATGTGGTTTCTACTGACAATTGAGATGTACAAACTATGGCATAAGGGGATGACGAGGGGATAAGAGGCAATCCGTAATTTCGATTAAGACATTAATGAGCGAGCTTGGACGGGCGTAGTTGAAATGTACAGCGACAGAATTCAGAACATGGGCCGTTCTTACAGTGTTCTCCCTGCACAACAAGTCAGAACCATAGGATAAAAGGGGCATATAAGCAGACAATTAATCAAATCAAATGTATTTATATAGCCCTTCGTACATCAGCTGATATCTCAATGTGCTGTATAGAAACCCAGCCTAAAACCCCAAACAGCAAGCAATGCATGTGTAGAAGCACGGTGGCTAGGAAAAACTCCCTAGAAAGGCCAAAACCTAGGAAGAAACCTAGAGAGGAACCAGGCTATGTGGGGTGGCCAGTCCTCTTCTGGCTGTGCCGGGTGGAGATTATAACAGAACATGGCCAAGATGTTCAAATGTTCATAAATGACCAGCATGGTCCAATAATAATAAGGCAGAACAGTTGAAACTGGAGCAGCAGCATGGCCAGGTGGACTGGGGACAGCAAGGAGTCATCATGTCAGGTAGTCCTGAGGCATGGTCCTAGGGCTCAGGTCCTCCGAGAAAGAGAAAGAGAGAATTAGAGAGAGCACACTTAAATTCACACAGGACACCGAATAGGACAGGAGAAGTACTCCAGATATAACAAACTGACCCTAGCCCCCCGACACATAAACTACTGCAGCATAAATACTGGAGGCTGAGACAGGAGGGGTCAGGAGACACTGTGGCCCCATCCGAGGACACCCCCGGACAGGGCCAAACAGGAAGGATATAACCCCACCCACTTTGCCAAAGCACAGCCCCCACACCACTAGAGGGATATCTTCAACCACCAACTTACCATCCTGAGACAAGGCCGAGGATAGCCCACAAAGATCTCCGCCACGGCACAACCCAAGGGGGGGCTCAATGAAAGCTCTTACAATATTGGATGATTACATTTCTCAAAAACAGGTTATAGGCTACATGTGCACCATCAAGTCAGAACAGTAGACAAAACTAAGAGATGAAAATAGACCAAATTATTAGGGTGAGGCACATACCAACAGCTTACTACACAACATACACTTAGTATTACTTTCTTAACTTAGCATACATATCTCCCTGACATATTACTGAATTAATGCAGCATCATACAAAACAAGTGTGGACTCACCTTGCTGTGCTGTGTTGACTTGAACAGGAAGGTGGCGCGAGGATCCATTGGGGGAAAATTTTGTCATTAAACTTTGCCATCAAAGTTTGGCATTCTCTAGATTTATGGTGCTTTCAAGACAACTGGGAACTCGAAAAAGGTTGAATCACGATGACGTCAGTTATCTTCAGGTCGTAGTTCTAGAAGAGGCCAGAGTTCCCGATTTACAATTCCCAATTGTAGCTCGTTTTCCTGAGTTCCCAGTTGTCTTGAACTCACTAAAGTCAGATTTTGCAGTTCCGAGTCAATAGCTGTTTTGACAGCTTCATTGACAGCATGGCCAATGTTGAACTTTTTTAATTTTAAACTAGGAAAAGAGACCCTTCATCTTAGATTTGAGAGCACACAGCCACTTCACTGAAAAGCAGGCTGGTGATTGCTTTGCAATGCTTGCAGTTAGCCGCTGATTCCTTCCAAACCACTCATTGTTGAATTTACGATTTCCAATGGCCGATGAGCACCGATACGTTTTATCTATAATTTCTCTTCATATGACAAGGATTTGCCAGTAGATTGTCGACTTGATTCATAATGATGACTGCTGAAGCTACTGTAGATATAACATGATTTGATGTCATTTTATCTGTGGCCAATGACCTTGTGCCTTCTTGGATGGACACTTCTAATGAAACTCTATGGCAGCACCCAAGGGGCTAGAATTTTTAGCTTTACCCTTAGACTCGGTGGTGACGTAGTGTTCTCATGAGTGATAGAACACTGAGCCAATCACGGCGCAATGCTTGTAGTTTCTGCTGGCTTGCTCCACCACCACAGAAAGCACTGAGCTAGGCTGAAACACCTGCATTTTGGAGATGCCTTACTCAAGAAAACAAAAATGTTTGTATGCCGCTCTATTAACCCAATGACATATATGTTTATATATGAACTGATATGTCTATTACGTATTAATGCCAGAATAACACGCAAAACAGGCAAGCCTAAAACATGTCTTTTTTGGGGGGTTGCTAAAAATGTGGTGCTGAAAACAGGTGGGGCAGCCCTGAATGACGGGTCACCTCTGTTCTCATGGTATTTCACAGTAAACTTATATTCTGGATCAATGGTTGTTTGGTGGAAGGGGGGGGTGTGTGTGTGTGTGTGTGTGTGTGTGTGTGTGTGTGTGTGTGTGTGTGTGTGTGTGTGTGTGTGTGTGCAGGTGTGATGGAGTGAGTGACTGCATGTTTGCTAAGTGTCGGTGATCAGTCCAGTTCAAGTGTTAAGCAGTCTGAGGGCTTGTGGATAGAAACTGTCTTTGAGCCTGTTGGTCCGAGACTGGATGCTCCGTTCCCGTCTGTGGGATAGTAAGGGACGGAACAGTCCATGACTAGGGTGTGTTGGGTCCTTAATTATGCTGCGTGACATCCTTGGGCATCATTTTGAGTGGATGTCCTGAATAGTTGGGAGCATGGTGCCAGTGTTGAACTGGGCCGTCTTCACCACCCGCTGGAGGGATTTGCGGCCGTTGGCAGAGAACCTCCCTTACCAGGCCTTGATGCAGCATGTCAAGACACTCTCGATAGTGGAGCGGCAGTATTTGGAGAGGACCAGGGGGCATGACAAATTTCTTCAGCCGCCTTAGGAAGTAGAGGTGCTGTTGCACCCTCTTGACATATTGGTCCATGACAAGTTCTCGGTGATGTGGACGCAGAGGAACTTAAAACAGCTGATTCTCTCCACTGCACTTCCGTCGATGTGGATCGTGACGTGTCTTCTCCTCTGCTTCCTGAAGTCAACGATTAACTAATCTGTTTTGCGGACTTTGAGGGAGAGGTTGTTTGTTGTCCTGGCACCACAATGCCATTTCAGTTACCTCCTCCCTTTAGGTGGACTCGTCATTGTTAGTGATCAGGCCTACAACCGTGGTGTCATCAGCAAGTTGATGTCATGCTTAGCCCCGCAGTCATGGGTGAACAGGGAGTACAGCAGAGAGCCGAGGACTCATCCCTGGGGGGCCCCTTTCTTAAGAGGAGATGTTGTTGCCAATCCTCACATCCTGTGGTCTGCCTGTCAGGAATTCCGTTATCCAGTTGCAGAGGGTGGTGTCCAGGCCCAGGACCCTGAGCTTGGTGATGTGCTTGGAGGGAACAAAAGCGTTGAATGCTGAACTGTTGTCAATGAAAAGCATTCTGGATTTTGTATGGTAGGCCTATGAAATAATTTGGCAGCTCCCATACATTTCTGTCAATGAAACAAAACCAAACACAAACTAACCAGAAGATACCAACGTCATCCATCTAATGTATATTATTGAATTGGTATTGGATCTGATTTAAAATTTTAAATATGGATCTGTTTTAACAGTAAGCAATGGTTGGTGAGACACCTTACAGACCATAACTTAGCTGGCCAAGTGGGTGAAAGAGGGAAAGAAATAAAAGGAAATTTGATTGTATAATGTTTTACTTTATGAGAGTGAGAGGGAATTAGATTTTTATGTATTTGGCCATATGAGCGAGTGCCAGACAATTAGATTTCTAATCTCTTTGGCTTGTTTGATATGTAACATCAGTCTCTCTTGTGAAACTTGAAGCCAGGCGGCTGAGTAAACTACTGTGGCCGGCCTCCACTGTCCTGCACTTTTCTTCTCCGTGAGGAGAGCCTACTTACTGTTTGGACTGCTCTACTGTAAAATGGATTCGTCTCTTGGCCCCGGCAGGTCCCTCAAGGCGCATATCCTGTTACAGATGCGTCTCCGTGGACCGGTGCTTTGCCAGGCTTTTGTTTAACAGAGGTATCATTTCCAGATTAAAACACCATCTCTGTAAGTGATACTTCCATTGATTTATCACTTAGATCAAAACCTCTGCCACAACAAAATAAAAAACCACTCACAACTGGAGGATGGAGTGTCCATAGGCCTATCACTTTCTTAAGTCATTCGGCAATATCAAAATATCAATTTAAGGATTTATACACTATTATATTAGCTCACTTAATGAATAATGCACTTTTAGGCACAAAAGGGGATTGGAACATACACAGTAGGCCTAAAGCAATAACCAGTTGCCCGATGGAAAGAAAATTATAGCCTAGTCTTAAACAGAAAAGTATTTTAAGACCATATCCAGTTTACTCATATCTGTTATAGTTTAGATAACGATAATTGTGTAGGATTGACTTTGAGTTAATATATGATGTAAAATCATTTTGAGATTCTATTTAAGGATTTGTTGTAAATGTAACTAAAGTGGTCTCTCGTCTCTCTTAGAGGCACACACACAACTATACAGAGAGAGAGGAAGAGGGAGAGAAGGAGAGGAGAGAACTGCTGATTTAGGACAGTGATATGTTTGTCATCATATTGCTGCGAGGTAGAACCTAATATAAACAGATGAGAAAGAGTGCTTATCTTATGACTGGTGTAAAACTCTATCTTGGTTTTATCATGTGAGACCCTGCTTCTGGGCAGTACAATTCAGGCACTAGACAAAGTACAGTTTTGTACTTATTTAGGCTATATTTGCCATACACCTCTTTCTATCCTTAAACTCATGCCTAAACATATTTTCCCTTTGTAAAAGGCACACATTTCCAGGTATCAACTCCATTTTTGGCTGTATGGAGTGCCAGCAGTAAGATAATTAGCACTGTATTCAGATCAGATGATAACACTTTCCAGTTGTGAAATGTAAACTTCCCTTTAGCATTTACAGTTTATATTTCTCATTTGTGAATACAGTCAGATATTTTCTTTCTCTAGGATCAGTTACTGTATATCCATTGTTTTTGGCTGCAAATCCCATTTACTAGTTATTTACCACAGCATAATGTAATTTCCATGTTATACGAAGAATACCTCTGACCTCACCTATAGATAATGTTCTCATTATGATGCTACAAACAGTGATGAGTAGCTGTTCCCTCAGAAATAACATGTTCTTCCTTGATGGACCGAGATAAGTCAGTCAACAGCTATTTGTTGGTGGAATTAAAGGTCAGAGGTCAAGTGCCAAATTATGCCTCACAAATCAGGTGAGCATTTGATCATCTGAAGTTCACCTGAGAACACAGTTCCTCTATTCATCAGATGTGTTATTCCATGAATTCCATGTAACTGTAACGGTTTACTTTTGGTGAAGGAGAGGTGGACCAAAACGCAGCGTGGTGGTTATTCATGGTACTTTAATAAAGACACTATACATGAATAAACTAACAAAACAAGAAATGTGAAAAAACCAAAACAGCCCTATCTGGTGCAAACACAGAGACAGGAACAATCACCCACAACAGACCCAAAGAATATGGCTGCCTAAATATGGTTCCCAATCAGAGACAACGATAAACACCTGCCTCTGATTGAGAACCACTCTAGGCAACCATAGACTTACCTAGAGTACTACTCTAACCACAATACCATAACTACAAACAACCCCAGACAAAACAAACCACATAAATCCCATGTCACACCCTGGCCTCACCAAAATACTAACGAAAACACAGAATACTAAGGCCAGAGCGTGACAGTAACAGAGGTCAAAGTTCACACACTCAGACATACACTAAGTACACAAAACATTAGCACCTTGCACCCCCTTTTGCTCTCAGAATAGAACAAAGACATTGTCTGTGTAACGGTCTGAGTGTAGTGGGTGAGGAGTCAGGCGCAGGACTTAAACTGTCCAGAAAAAACCCACAAAATGGGAAAACACAAAACCCATAGACGTGGACACAAGTACACCAAACAGACGGTCACAATAATTAATCCCGCACCAGGCGGGCCGGCTGACTAATAAAGCCTTACTACTAACTACCTAACTCAAAACATGTGCACTCAAACACATAAGGAGGGGGAGGAAATAATCAGTGGCAGCTAGTAGGCCGGCGACGACGACCGACGACCGCCGAGCGCCACCCGAACGGGAAGGGGAGTGTCCTTCGGTCGGAGTCGTGACAGTCTGGATCAAAGGCATATTGTTTGGAACAATATACTCTACAAGTACATCAAATTTCCAGAGCGGGCTCCGCTTATTTTGAAGTTGTAATACATTCTATTTTACCACCAACACAGTAATCTCCGTGGACAGATCGACATAACCATAACTGGTACCGTAGAATCTGTTGGGAAGAAATGGGATGTGTGTAATAACGAGCAGCAGTAGGTCCGATGTTTGGGTTTTAAGTCACTGGTTATTTGGGCAAATCACAATTGAGCATCTTTCCAATTTCGGAAGGGGGGGGGGTATTCAGTCCATAACTTGAAAAGAGAGAGGGTGGAGCTCCTCATTCGGGTTCTGCTCTTCGTTCTAGCGTCTCTTAATCCCTTCTCTTAACACATCTGAACCCTGAACTTAATTGAGCAGCTGACCAATTACTTGAAACTTTAGTTCTTGGTTAACCGAGATTATCAACACAGTGAATGAGAAAATGGAATCAAAGAGAACTCCCTCAACTGGTGATTTGCTGAATATGCAATCCTAAAGGAGGGCTGATCAGTTAATGACATGTAATGTCAATTTCTATGTATAAAAATGTACCACAGAGCACACTCGAAATTCAACGTGTTTGAAGAGTATATTGTTCCAAACAACATGTCTAAAAATAAGCGATCAAAAAGGGTACTTTTGAGATTTTCTATGTTGAATAAATATGTGTGGCAGAATCAAGGCGTACTTTAGAGTTCACTATGAGGAGCATAATGACACCAAGATGTTGTCTACATCATGTTCACGGATCATAGGGTCTTACTGGAGGCCTGTGTAGGTCTAAGGGGCCTAAAATGGTCACTTTCATAAGGATTTCCTAAAAATAAAAGTGTGATATAAATGTAAAAAGCATGTCAAACAACTTTTCTCTCAATTAAGTTTCTATGCGAGAATTGCCAGTACAATCTGAGATACCAAAAATATTTTCGGTCACTCTGGTGTGGAATCGCCCCAATGTTTCTTTCTTTCCCGCAGGCCTTCCAGCACAGCTCACTGCTGATGCTAAACTGCTCAAATAAAAGTCTGTGAGTTTATCTAACTGACACAAATGGACAAATACAGTCAGATGTTCACTCATCAGTCACTGACACACATATGTGGAGCTCTATATTAAAAGACTTGCACTTAAACCATTTTCCATTTTTAACTAGGGTTGGGACCCCAGAGGGCATAACTGGCAAACTGCTCGCCCCAGCAGGGGTGTAGGCATCCTGGGAGCTTCTCGACAGAGTCTAGCCTGTTCCTTTCAGCTGTGTCACTGTTGGCCATATTGCTCTTTGTTAAAGAACAGTATCTTATTGTTGAATACTAGAAGAACCTTGACCTGTTTCCCTCCCATGTTTGCTGGGAGCATGACAGATTTTTTTCCCAGGGTGTGTGTGTGTGTGTGTGTGCGTGCATGTGCGTGTGTGTGTGCGTGTGCGTGTGTGTGTGTGTGTGTGTGCTGTAAGCACCATAGTCATGTGCTCTCTCTGTGTTGAGCTGTAGCCTGGAGATGCCACCCCTTTGCTCATGTGATTAGTGATGGTGGGGTTGGCCCAAGGGTTCAAGGTTGAGGGTGGATGCTTAATCTTCTTGCAACTCAGAAACACTGAAATAAACGTTCTACACCATGATGCTAAGATGCCTGCTCAAACATATTCTAAATGTTTTCTTTCTCGGGAATCTATTTTTATCTCTAGGAAATGTATTGACGTGTACCGGAGACCAATTAAACCCCAAACTCATGTTGTGTCCTTCTAGCTCAGGGTTTGGTTAAGAGGGAAAATGGATTGTTAACACAAACAAAAATTTGTCCTGAAGATCAAGTTGAATCATTTGGACTGACCTGGCACCTTGGTCTGGGCAGCAGTGCCGGTGTTGCATCACCTTTAGTGATTTAGCACTGGGCCAGCCATGGGCTGAGAAGACACTCCAGGCGCTCCTTTCATCCACATGCACTTTCTTCTCATCCACGAGGAATGCAAAACTATCCCCTTTTCCAATTCCTTCCAGGTCCACTGCCTTCTTCTCAGCCCTCAGAAAAACAACATGGCTACCGTTTACTGATAGTAAAACTCATTGGTCCTAGTAGTTCTATCAGGCCTGCCACTTTTCTTAATTTTTTTCTCTGTCTTCACACTGTGGAGCAGAACAGTACTGTTTGTATATCAAACACTGTGTTGCACAGTCATCGTACAAAAACATTCAGACACACGCATCAACCTGATCTTCCTTACTGTCATGCTTAACAAAAGAAAACGTTGCTAAACCTAGCTTCGACTTGTTTGCTAACAAATACCGAAAATAGGAAAGTCATTGTATGTGATGAATGGGAACTATTTATAGTAATTATTCTCATACACTAATTAAGAAGGAAAGGGTTGGGTAGCACTTCATAGTAGTTTATCCATCATTATTCCCACATTTGTAAATGTTAGTGAGGTAGTTATTCACACAATTATCAACAACTTTTAAAGTATGTAAAAAAATATTAATAATTTCATTCATGAGATGTTTAATATAGGTCCTTATAAACCATTAACTAATCAATAGTAAAGTAATCTAAAGTGAGGGCTATGTATAATTTATAAATACATTATAAATGTTTTGAGTGACCAGTGTAATTGCTCACAAAAAGATAGACATGCCTTTGGTAGAAATTCCAACAGTACCTGATGCTCCTTAAAGGAAAAATAAAACATACAAAAATAAAAATATTGAACACTTTATTCACAAAAACTGTTATAAAACAACTGTTTCAAGGACATGAGGAAAAGTTGTAACGCAAATGTTTTGCTATTGTTGTCAACCTCGCGAATGTGAACTAATCATAAAACAGGGAGACAGTAGCTTACACAACAGCTGGCCGGACCGGAAAGTTTTTCTTCATTCCTTCATTACTTTATTGCTTCATTACTATTGATATCTGATTAAGGTAGAAATGTTACATGTATGATTTGCAGGTGGAAATGTGACATGAAAAACCTTTAAATTCTTCCAATGCTTCAGTCTTTTAATGTCAATAGGTTTGTTTGATGTCTCTTGCACAAGGGTAGACTTAGTGTATGTTAGCTTTGCTGAATAGTCAGAAGTGTAGAACTTATCAGGGTATTGTCATGTCTTGTTATGTCTGTTCCTGTCCTTTCTCTTCATTCTCTCTCTCTGCTGGTCTTTTTAGGTTACCTTTTCTGTCTCTCATTCTTCAGCTGTTTTACATCTCCTCTAACTAGCTCATTCACTCTTTCACACCTGTTCTCTCTTCCCCCTCTGATTAGGTCTCTATTTCTTTCTCTGTTCCTGCTACTTTCAGTGTCTGATTCTTGTTTGTGTTTTTTGATGCCAGAAGCAAGCTGTCGTCTCGTTTGCTTCCACCTTGTCCTGTCCTGTCGGAGTCTGCCTGGCAGGTGCAACCTGCACTATACTAACGTTCTTTTTGTTCCGCTGACAACGTTGGAAGAGGATTTATGCCATTCCTGTTTTTTCATTAAAGAACTCTGTTTTCTGTTAAAACCGCTTTTGGGTCTTCACTCAAGTTCATAACAGAAGAATCAGACCAAGAATGGACCCAGCGGCTCCGGACCCTTTTCACTCCGCCGTCGAGATCCAGGGAGCGATGCTAGGCAGACACGAGGAGGAATTGTCTGCTGCTCAACATGCCGTTGAGACCCTGGCCGTCCAAGTCTCCGACCTCACAAGACAGGTTCACCAACTCCACCTCGATCCACCGCCCACTTCCAGGGTTTCCGAGTCTCCGGAGCCCAGGATCAACAACCCGCCGTGTTACTCTGGGGAGCCCACTGAGTGCCACTCATTCCTCACTCAGTGTGATGTGGTGTTCTCTCTCCAGCCCAACACTTACTCCAGGAGCGCAGCCCGCATCGCCTACGTCATTTCTCTCCTTACCGGACGGGCGCGTGAGTGGGGCACGGCAGTCTGGGAGGCGAGGGCTGAGTGTATTAACCAGTATCAGGACTTTAAGGAGGAGATGATACGGGTTTTTGACCGTTCTGTTTTTGGCGAGGAGGCTTCCAGGGCCCTGTCTTCCCTATGTCAGGGGAATAGATCCATAACGGATTATTCTATTGAGTTTCGCACTCTCGCTGCCTCTAGTGACTGGAACGAGCCGGCTTTGCTCGCTCGTTTTCTGGAGGGTCTCCACGTCGAGGTTAAGGATGAGATCCTCTCCCGGGAGGTTCCTTCCAGTCTGGACTCCTTAATAGCTCTCGCTATTCGCATAGAGCGACGGTTTGATCTTCGTCGCCGAGCTCGTGAAAAGGAGCTCACGTTCTCCGTTGCTCCCCTCTCCACATCACTGCCACCTGCCGCATCACTGCCTCCCTCCTCCGCCGGCTCGGATGCTGAGCCTATGCAGCTGGGGGGTATTCACATCTCGGCCAAGGAGAGGGAACGGAGAATCACCAATCGCCTCTGTCTCTACTGCGGCTCCGCTGGTCATTTTGTCACCTCATGTCCAGTAAAAGCCAGAGCTCATCAGTAAGAGGAGGGCTACTGGTGAGCGCAACTACTCAGGCCTCTCCTTCTGGATCACGCACTACCTTTCCGGTCCATCTCCGCTGGCCCGGTTCATCTGCTTCCTGCAGTGCCTTGATAGACTCTGGGGCGGAGGGCTGTTTTATGGACGAGACCTGGGCTCGGGAACATGACATTCCTCTCAGACAGTTAGGGGAGCCCAGGGCCTTGTTCGCTTTAGATGGTAGTTCTCTCCCCAAGATTCAGCGTGAGACGCTGCCTTTAACCCTCACTGTCTCTGGTAATCATAGCGAAACCATTTCTTTTTAATTTTTCGTTCACCTTTTACACCTGTTGTTTTGGGTCATCCCTGGCTAGTGCGCCATAACCCTTCTATTAATTGGTCTAGTAATACTATCCTATCCTGGAATGTTTCTTGTCATGTAACCTGTTTAATGTCTGCTATCCCTCCTGTTTCCTCTGTCTCTTCTTCACAGGAGGAGCCTGGCGATTTGACAGGGGTGCCGGAGGAGTATCACGATCTGCGCACGGTGTTCAGTCGTTCCAAGGCCACTTCTCTCCCTCCACACCGGTCGTATGACTGTAGTATTGATCTCCTTCCGGGAACTACTCCCCCGGGGTAGATTATACTCTCTGTCGGCTCCCGAACGTAAGGCTCTCGAGGATTATTTGTCGGTTTCGCTCAACGCCGGTACCATTGTCTCCTCCTCCTCTCCCGCCGGAGCGGGGTTTTTTTTTGTTCAGAAGAAGGACGGGTCCCTGCGCCCATGCGTGGATTATCGAGGGCTGAATGACATAACTGTTAAGAATCGTTATCCGCTTCCTCTTATGTCTTCAGCCTTCGAGATCCTGCAGGGAGCCAGGTTTTTCACCAAATTGGACCTTCGTAACGCCTACCATCTCGTGCGCATCAGGGAGGGGGACGAGTGGAAGACGGCGTTTAACACTCCGTTAGGGCACTTTGAATACCGGGTTCTTCCTTTCGGCCTCGTTAACGCTCCAGCTGTCTTTCAGGCACTAGTTAACGACGTCCTGAGAGACATGCTGAACATTTTTGTTTTCGTTTACATGGATGATATCCTGATTTTTTCTCCGTCTCTCTCGATTCATGTTCAGCACGTGCGACGCGTCCTCCAGCGCCTTTTGGAGAACTGTCTTTATGTGAAGGCTGAGAAGTGCATTTTTCATGCCGCCTCTGTCCCTTTTCTCGGTTCCGTTATTTCCGCTGAGGGCATTAAGATGGATCCCGCTAAGGTCCAGGCTGTCATTGATTGGCCCGTTCCTAAGTCACGCGTCGAGCTGCAGCGCTTTCTGGGCTTCGCTAATTTCTACCGTCGTTTCATCCGTAATTTCGGTTAGGTGGCAGCTCCTCTCACAGCCCTTACTTCTGTTAAGACGTGCTTTAAGTGGTCCGTTTCCGCCCAGGGAGCTTTTGATCTTCTTAAGAATCGTTTTACATCCGCACCTATTCTTGTTACACCTGACATCTCTAGACAGTTTGTTGTTGAGGTTGACGCGTCAGAGGTGGGCGTGGGAGCCATTCTTTCTCAGCGCTCTCTCTCTGACGGCAAGGTCCATCCTTGCGCGTTTTTCTCTCATCGCTTATCGCCGTCAGAACGTAACTATGATGTTGGTAATCGCGAACTGCTCGCCATCCGCTTAGCCCTAGGCGAATGGCGACAGTGGTTGGAGGGGGCGACCGTTCCTTTTGTCGTTTGGACTGACCATAGGAACCTTGAGTACATCCGTTCAGCCAAACGACTTAATGCGCGTCAGGCTCGTTGGGCTCTGTTTTTCGCTCGTTTCGAGTTTGTTATTTCTTATCGTCCGGGCTCAAAAAACACCAAACCTGATGCTTTATCTCGTCTCTTCAGTTCTTCTGAGGTCTCCACCGACCCCGATGGGATTCTCCCTGAGGGGCGCGTTGTCGGGTTGACTGTCTGGGGAATTGAGAGGCAGGTAAAGCAAGCACTCGCTCACACTCCGTCGCCGCGAGCTTGTCCTAGGAACCTTCTGTTCGTTCCCGTTCCTACTCGTCCGGCCGTTCTTCAGTGGGCCCACTCTGCCAAGTTAGCCGGCCACCCCGGCGTTCGGGGTACGCTCGCTTCCATTCGCCAGCGTTTCTGGTGGCCCACTCGGGAACGTGACGCGCGTCGATTTGTCGCCGCTTGTTCGGTCTGCGCGCAGACTAAATCTGGGAACTCTCCTCCTGCCGGCCGTCTCAGACCGCTTCCCATTCCCTCTCGACCGTGGTCTCACATCGCTTTAGATTTTATCACCGGACTGCCTTCATCAGCGGGGAAGACAGTTATTCTTACGGTTGTCGATAGATTCTCTAAGGCGGCTCATTTCATTCCTCTCGATAAGCTCCCTTCTGCTAAGGAGACGGCTCAGATCATTATCGAGAATGTTTTCCGAATTCATGGCCTTCCGTCTGACGTCGTTTCCGACAGAGGCCCGCAGTTCACGTCTCAATTTTGGAGGGAGTTTTGCCGTTTGATTGGGGCTTCCGTCAGTCTCTCGTCCGGCTTTCATCCCCAGTCTAACGGTCAAGCCGAACGGGCCAATCAGACTGTTGGTCGCATTTTACGCAGTCTTTCTTTTCGTAACCCTGCGTCTTGGTCAGAACAGCTCCCTGGGCAGAGTACGCCCACAACTCGCTTCCCTCGTCTGCTACCGGTCTATCCCCTTTTCAGTGTAGCCTCGGGTACCAGCCTCCGCTGTTCTCATCTCAGCTCGCCGAGTCCTGCGTCCCCTCCGCTCAGGCTTTTGTCCAGCGTTGCGAGCGCACCTGGAAGGGGGTCAGGTCGGCACTTTGCCGTAATAGGGCGCAGACTGTGAGGGCCGCTAATAGCGTAGGACCAAGAGTCCTAGATATTGTTGCGGTCAGAGAGTATGGCTCTCCACTCAGAACCTTCCCCTTAAGACAGCTTCTCGCAAGTTGGCCCCGCGGTTCATTGGTCCGTTCCGTATTTCCCAGGTCATTAATCCTGTCGCAGTGCGACTTCTTCTCCCGCTATCTTCGTCGCGTTCACCCGGTCTTCCATGTCTCCTGTGTTAAGCCCGTTCTTCGCGCCCCGCTCGTCCCTCCCCCCATCCTTGTCGAGGGCGCACCCATCT
Source organism: Oncorhynchus masou masou (assembly GCF_036934945.1). Taxonomy (NCBI): domain Eukaryota; kingdom Metazoa; phylum Chordata; class Actinopteri; order Salmoniformes; family Salmonidae; genus Oncorhynchus; species Oncorhynchus masou. Next base: position 45,437,731 of record NC_088226.1, on the reverse strand, counting down.
ACAGGGTTCGTAAGATTTTGGACATGCGCCCTCGGGGCCGTGGTCATCAGTACCTAGTGGATTGGGAGGGGTACGGTCCTGAGGAGAGGAGTTGGGTTCCCTCTCGGGACGTGCTGGACCGTTCGCTGATCGATGATTTCCTCCGTTGCCGCCAGGTTTCCTCCTCGAGTGCGCCAGGAGGCGCTCGGTGAGTGGGGGGGGGTACTGTCATGTCTTGTTATGTCTGTTCCTGTCCTTTCTCTTCATTCTCTCTCTCTGCTGGTCTTTTTAGGTTACCTTTTCTGTCTCTCATTCTTCAGCTGTTTTACATCTCCTCTAACTAGCTCATTCACTCTTTCACACCTGTTCTCTCTTCCCCCTCTGATTAGGTCTCTATTTCTTTCTCTGTTCCTGCTACTTTCAGTGTCTGATTCTTGTTTGTGTTTTTTGATGCCAGAAGCAAGCTGTCGTCTCGTTTGCTTCCACCTTGTCCTGTCCTGTCGGAGTCTGCCTGGCAGGTGCAACCTGCACTATACTAACGTTCTTTTTGTTCCGCTGACAACGTTGGAAGAGGATTTATGCCATTCCTGTTTTTTCATTAAAGAACTCTGTTTTCTGTTAAAACCGCTTTTGGGTCTTCACTCAAGTTCATAACAGGTATTGGGACATGGCCACAAGTCTACAGCTGGTTTGTATGGGTATTTTGGCTGAGATGCGGTTGTATATCTGGTTAATAATAGTATTGGGAAGTATACCTATTTTTATTACCATTGCGGATTCATAGTTTCATGTTTGTTTATATATTGGGTTAGTTGTACACCTGGTCTGTACAAATATTGGGGTTAAAGGACAAGTGTAGACCTGGTTTGAAGCTTGGGTACTGGGGTAGACCTGTTTTATATGAGTATGCCCATGGATTTACCTGGTTTATATGAGTATGCCCATGGATTTACCTGGTTTATATGAGTAATGGTGTGTAAGGATACAACTAGCTCTCACAGTCTCACGTCAGAATTAGACGTTCATCCATGTTTCGCAAATGTCAAATTCTGAAGTTGTTGCAAACGTCAGATTTTGAAGTGTTTAAGGTTAAGTTTAGGCATTAACTATGAATTTTAAGGTTAGAGTGAAGTGTAAGCATTAACACCGAAATATTAAGGTTAGACATTAATTCTGAATGGTTAAGGTAAGGGTTAAGGTTTGGGATAGGCTTAAAACAAAAATCTCAAACAACTTTCTATCACTGGATTCAAAATTGTAACCAGAGCCAGATAGAAATAGATGGTGCTGCTTTTAAACTTTTTTAACCAATCAACCAGAGCTTAAATTTTCAACATGTAAAATGCAATGAAAGATAGAATGTGAGTCATTGTAATCTCTAATGGATTGTGTTCCTTCTCTTTACAGAGCACAATGACAGTTCTACTACTGCAAAACCGCTGTGTGTGTTTGTTGTACTGTGGGAACTGTGGCATTACTGTACAGAAAGGTATTAATGTGAAATGAGACGTGTTATTGTGCAGGGGCGTATATAATGCAGGGAAATAGTGCTTGCTATTTAAACTTCATGCATACTTTCACTCTATCTTCTATTTTTAATGCCTCTCCTATTAGACCTACTCCCCCAAAGCCAGTGCAACGCTGCTCTTGAGTAAAATCACATTTTGTAATTGACATCCGAAAGGCTGGTGAAATAATGTGACCCAGTGAAAAGATGAGCTTAGTCTTTCACAATCACAGACACACATGGGTGGAAAACCACTGTGAATAAATTGATGAAATGCATTTGTTTGAGACAAATCCATTTTCATCACTTTGAGGCAGTAAGTAAACACTAGCACAGACTCCGCAGCTGTCAACAAGCTAAGATATGGTTCTAGGGTAAGATAATGCCTATTCTACCTCCAAAGTCAAAGTTTGGGAGATAGGTTCAATTTGGAAGAGAGAGAGAGAGATAGATAAAGTATATGCAGAGAGAGGTTACAAGTGGATTTGAACTTGCAACCTTTGAAATCATAGGCAGATGTATAAATATATATATATATATATATATATATATATATATATATATATATATATATATATTGGGTGTATATATATATATATATATATTGGGTGAGTTGTACACCTGGTCTGTAATTAAAGTTCAAGTGTAGACCTGGTTTGAATTAATGTTGAGGCTTAGACCTGTTTTATATGAGTATGCCTATGGATTTACCTGTTTTATATGAGTATGCCTATGGATTTACCTGTTTTATATGAGTATGCCCATGGATTTACCTGTTTTATATGAGTATGCCCATGGATTTACCTGGTTTATATGAGTATGCCCATGGATTTACCTGTTTTATATGAGTATGCCTATGGATTTACCTGGTTTATATGAGTATGCCCATGGATTTACCTGGTTTATATGAGTATGCCCATGGATTTACCTGGTTTATATGAGTATGCCCATGGATTTACCTGTTTTATATGAGTATGCCTATGGATTTACCTGTTTTATATGAGTATGCCCATGGATTTACCTGTTTTATATGAGTATGCCCATGGATTTACCTGTTTTATATGAGTATGCCCATGGATTTACCTGGTTTATATGAGTATGCCCATGGATTTACCTGTTTTATATGAGTATGCCCATGGATTTACCTGGTTTATATGAGTATGCCCATGGATTTACCTGGTTTATATGAGTATGCCCATGGATTTACCTGGTTTATATGAGTATGCCCATGGATTTACCTGGTTTATATGAGTATGCCCATGGATTTACCTGGTTTATATGAGTATGCCCATGGATTTACCTGTTTTATATGAGTATGCCCATGGATTTACCTGTTTTATATGAGTATGCCCATGGATTTACCTGGTTTATATGAGTATGCCCATGGATTTACCTGGTTTATATGAGTATGCCCATGGATTTACCTGGTTTATATGAGTATGCCCATGGATTTACCTGGTTTATATGAGTAATGGCGTGTAAGGATACAACTAGCTCTCACAGTCTCACATCAGAATTAGACGTTCATCCATGTTTCGCAAATGACAAATTCTGAAGTTGTTGCCAACGTCAAATTTGGAAATGTTTAAAGTTAAGTTTAGGCATAAAACTACGGAATCTTAAGGTTAGGGTGAAGTTTAAGCATTAACTCCGAAATATTAAGGTTAGGCATTCATTCTGAATGGTTAAGGTAAGGGTTAAGGTTTGGGATAGGCCTAAAACAAAAATCTCAAAAACACCTTTCAATCACTGGATTTGAATTTGTAAATAGAGCCAAATAGAAATAGATGGTACTGCTTTTCATTTTTTTTTTTTACTAATCAACCAGAGCTTAAATATTCAACATGTAAAATGAAATGAAATATAGAATGTGAGTCATTGTAATCTCTAATGGATTGTGTTCCTTCTCTTTACAGAGCACAATGACAGTTTTACTACTGCAAAACCGCTGTGTGTGTTTGTTGTACTGTGGGAACTGTGGCATTACTGTACAGAAAGGTATTAATGTGAAATGAGACGTGTTATTGTGCAGGGGCGTATATAATGCAGGGAAATAGTGCTTGCTATTTAAACTTCATGCATACTTTCACTCTATCTTCTATTTTTAATGGCTCTCCAATTTGGCCTACTCCCCCAAAGCCAGTGCAACGCTGCTCTTGAGTAAAATCACATTTAAGCTCCTCACATGATCATCTCCTTTGACTTGCTCACATTGAGGGAGAGGTTGTTGTCCTGGCACCACACTGCCAGGTCTCTGACCTCCTCCCTAAAGGCTGTCTCATCGTCGTCGGTGATCAGGCCTACCGCCGTCGTGTCTTCGACAAACTTAATGATGGTGTTGGAGTTGTGCGCTTCCACGCAGTCGTGGGTGAACAGAGAGTACAGGAGGGGACTGAGCATGCACCACTGAGGGGCCCTCGTGTTGTGGGTCAGCGTGGAGGATATGTTGTTGCTGGCCGTCTCCAAATGGGGGCGGCCTGCCAGGAAGTCCTGGATCCAGTTGCAGAGGGAGGTGTTCTGTCCCAGGGTCCTTAGCTTAGTGAAGAGCTTGGAGGGCACTATGGTGTTGAACGCTGAGCTATGATTAATGAACAGCATTCCCCCTACGTGTTCCTTTTGTACAGGTGGGAAAGGGAAGTGCGGAGATAGATATTGCATCAGTTGTGTATCTGTGAATATTGCGAATTGGAGTGTGTCCATGTTTTTGGGATTGTGGTGTTGATGTGAGCCATGACCAGCCTTTCATAGCATTTCATGGCTACAGATGTGAATGCTACGGGGAGGTTGTCCTTTAGACAGGTTACTTTGGCGTTCTTGGGCACAGGGACTATGGTGGTTTGCTTGAAACGTGTAGGTATTACAGAATGTGTCAGGGAAAGGTTGAAAATGTAATCTAAGACACTTTGCCAGCTGGTTATTGCATGCTCTGAGTATGCGTCCTGGTAATCCATCTGGCCCTGCGGCCTTGTGAAGTGATCATATAATTAATTTAGCTCGTCTGGTTGGTTCGCGTCACTGAGCAGCTCTCGGCCGGGTTTCCCTTTGTCATCCGTGAACGTTTGCAAGCTCTGCCACATCCGAAGAGCGTCAACGCCAGTGTAGTAGGATTCGATCTTAGTCCTGTATTGACACCTTGCCAGTTTGATGGTTCGTCATAAGGTGAACTGGGATTTCTTATAAATGTCCGGATTAGTGTCCCGCTCCTTGAAAGCACCAACTCTAGCCTTTAGCTCAGTGCGGATGTTGCCTGTAATCCATGGTTTCTGGTTGTGATATGTACTTACGGTCACTGTGGGGACAACGTCGTCGATGCATTTATTAATGAAGCCATGGCTGATGTGGTAAACTCCTCAATACCATCGGATGAATCTCAGAACTTATTCTAGTTTGTGCTAGAGAAACAGTCCTGTAGCTTAGCATCCGCTTCATAGGACCACTTCCGTATTGACTGTGTCACTGGTACTTCCTTTTTAAGTTTTTGCTTGTAAGCAGGAATCAGGAGGATAGAGTTATGGTCAGATTTGCCAAATGCAGAGCGAGAGAGAGCTTTGTATGTCTCTCTGTGTGTGGAGTAAAGATGATCTAGAGTTTTTCCCCTCTAATTGCACAGTTGACACGTTGGTAGAAATGAGGTAAAACAGATTTCAGTTATCCTGCATTTAAATCACCCACCACGAGGAGAGCAACCTCTGGTTGAGCATTTTCTTGTTTGCTTATGGCTCTATACAGCTCATCGAGTGTGGTCTTAGTGCCAGCATAGGTTTGTGGTGGTAAATAAACGGCTACAAAAAAATACAGATGAAAACATTCTTGGTAAATACTACATTCCACATCTTATCATGAGGTATTCTAACTCAAGCGAGCAGACCCTCGAGACGGCCTTAATTTTAGAGATTGTGCACCAGCTGTTGTTGACAAAAAGACCCCCTGAAGTTGGAAGTTTACATATACTTAGGTTGGAGTCATTAAAACTTGTTTTTCAACCACTCCACAAAACTTTTGATAAACAAACTATAGTTTTGGCAAGTCGGTTAGGACATCTGCTGTGTACATGACACAGGTAATTTTCGCAACAATTGTTTACAGACAGATTATTTCACTTACAATTCACTGTATCACAATTCCAGTGGGTCAGAAGTTTACATATACTAAGTTGACTGGGCCTTTAAACAGCTCGGAAAAATCCGGAAAATGAAGTCACTGCTTTAGAAGCTTCTGATTAATTGACATAATTTGAGTCAATTGGGGGTGTACCTGTGGATGTATTTCAAGGCCTACCTTCAAACTCAGTGTCTCTTTGCTTGACATTATGGAAAATCAAAAGAAATCAGCTAAAACCTCAGAAAAAATGGTAGACCTCCACAAGTCTGGTTCATCCTTGGGAGCAATTTCCAAACGCCTGAAGGTACCACGCTCATCTGTACAAACAATGGTACGCAAGTATAAACACCATGGGACCACGCAGCCATCATTACGCTCAGGAAGAAGACGCATTCTGTCTCCTAGAGATTGCAAAAGAGTGCAAATCAATCCCAGAACAACAGCGAATGACCTTGTGAAGATGCTGGAGGAAACAAGTACAAAAGTATCTATATCCACAGTCAAATGAGTCCTTTATCGACATAACCTGAAAGACCACTCAGCAAGAAAGAAGCCACTGCTCCAAAACCGCCATAAAAAGCCAGACTACGGTTTGCAACTGCACATGGGGACAAAGGTCATACTTTTTGGAGGAATGTCTTCTGGTCTGATGAAACAAAAATAGAACTGTTTGGCCATAATGACCATCGTTATGTTTGGAGGAAAAAGGGGGAGGCTTGTAAGCAGAAGAACACCATCCCAACCGTGAAGCATGGATGGTGGCAACATGTTGTGGCGGTGCTTTGCTGCAGGAGGGACTGGTGCACTTCACAAAATAGATGGCATCATGACATAGGAAAATTATGTGGTTGTATTGAAGCAACATCTCAAGACATCAGTCACGAAGTTTAGGCTTGGTCGCAAATGGGTCTTCCTAAATGGACAATGGCCCCAAGCAAACTTCCAAAGTTGTGGCAAAATGGCTTAAGGGCAACAAAGTCAAGGTATTGGAGTAGCCATCACAAAGCCCTGACCTCAATCCCATAGAATATTTGTGGGTGTCACGATCGTTGTATTGAGGAGACCAAGGCGCAGCATGATATGAATACATGTTCTATATTTAATGAAGAAAGAACACTAACACAAACTTACAAAACAACAAACGAACGTGACGCTATATCAACAGTGCAGACACAGGCAACTAGACATAGACAATAACCCACGAACCACCATACAAAACAGGCTACCTAAATATGGTTCCCAATCAGAGACAACGACAAACACCTGCCACTGATTGAGAACCATATTAGGCCAATACACATAGAAACAGACTAACTAAACATGCAGCATAGAATGCCCACTCATATCACAACCTGACCAAACAAAACATAGAAACAAACAACGCAAATAATGGTCAGAGTGTGACAGTACCCCCCCCCCCCCCCCCCCCTAAGGTGCGGACTCCGGTCGCAAAACCTAAACCTATAGGGGAGGGTCTGGGTGGGCATCTGGCCGCGGTGGCAGCTCTGGCGCGGGGCGTGGACCCCACTCTACCATAGTTATTTCCCTCTTCAAGGGCCTCTTTAGAGTGGCGACCCTCGCCTCCGACCTTAGGTCTAAGACCCTAATTGAGGAGCGCCTCTGGGCTGAGGGGCAGCTCCGGACTGAGGGGCAGCTCCGGACTGAGGGGCAGCTGCGGACTGAGGGGCAGCTGCGGACTGAGGGGCACCTCCGTACTGAGGGGCAGCTCCGGACTGAGGGGCAGCTCCGGACTGAGGGGCAGCTCCGGACTGGCTGACGGCTCTGGCAGGTCCTGGCTAGCTGATGGCTCTGGCAGCTCCTGGCTGGCTGACGGCTCTGGCAGCTCCTGGCTGGCTTACGGCTCTGGCAAGTCATGGCTGGCTGACGGCTCTGGCAGGTCATGGCTGGCTGAAGGCTCTGGCGGCTCCTGGCTGGCTGATGGCTCTGATGGCTCCTGGCTGGCTGACATCTCTGGCAGGTCCTGGCTGGCTAACGGCTCTTGCGGCCCCTGGCTGGCTGACGGCTCTTCCCGGCTCCTGGCTGGCTGGCGGCTCTGGCGGCTCCTGGCTGGCTGACGGCTCTGACATCTCCTGGCTGGCTGACGGCTCTGGCAGGTCCTGGCTGGCTGATGGCTCTGGCGGCTCCTGGCTGGCTGACGGCTCTGGCTGCTCCTGGCTGGTTGATGGCTCTGGCGGCTCCTGGCTGCCTGACGGCTCTGGTGGCTCCTGGCTTGCTGGCGGCTCTGGCGGCTCCTGGCTGTCTGGTGGCTCTGGCAGCTCCTGGCTGACTGGCGGATCTGGCAGCTCCCTGGCTGTCTGACGGCTCTGGCAGGTCCTGGCTGACTGAAGGCTCTGGCAGGTCTTGACTGACTGACAGCTCAGGACAGACTGGCGTCTCTGACAGCTCATGACTGACGGGAGACTCTAGCAGCTCAGGACAGACGGGAGACTCTAGCAGCTCAGGACAGACGGGAGACTCTAGCAGCTCAGGACAGACGGGAGACTCTAGCAGTTCAGGACATATGGGAGACTCTAGCAGCTCAGGACAGACGGGAGACTCTAGCAGCTCAGGACAGACGGGAGACTCTAACAGCTCAGGACAGACGGGAGACTCTAGCGGCTCAGGACAGACGGGAGACTCTGGCAGCTCAGGACAGACGGGAGACTCTGGCAGCGCTGGGCAGGAGGAAGGCTCTGGCAGTGCTGGACAGTCGAGAGCACCTGTAGGGATGAGACGGAGAGACAGCCTGGTGCGGGAGGCTGCCACCGGAGGGCTGGTGCGTAGAGGTGGCACTGGATAGACCGGACCGTGAAGGCGCACTGGAGATCTTGAGCACCGAGCCAGCCCAACCTTACCTGGTTGAATGCTCCCCGTAGACAGGCCAGTGCGGTGAGGTGGAATAGCCTGCACCATGCTGTGCTGGCGAACCGGGGACACCATGCGTAAGGCTGGTGCCATGTATGCCGGCCCGAGGAGACGCACTGGAGACCAGATGCGTAGAGCCGGCTTCATGGCACCTGGCTCGATGCCCATTCTAGTCCGGCCGATACGAGGAGCTGGAATGTACCGAACCGGGCTATGCACACGCACCGGGGACACAGTGCGCTCCACCGCATAACAAGGTGCCTGCCCGGTTCCTCTCTCTCTCCGGTACTCCTTGTGTGCCTTCCCCCCTAAGACATTTTTGGGGCTGCCTCTCGGGCTTCCAGCCACGCCGCCGTGCTGCCTCCTCATACCGGCGCCTCTCTGCTTTCGCTGCCTCCAGCTCTGCTCTGGGTTGGCGATATTCCCCTGGCTGTGCCCAGGGTCCTTCGCGGTCCAGAATCTCCTCCCAAGTAAATGAGTCCTTCGTTTTTTGCCGCTGCTGCTGCTGGCCGTTACCACGGTGCTTGGTTCATTGTTGGTGGGTTATTCGGTCACGATCGTCGTATTGAGGAGACCAAGGCGCAGAGTAATATGAATACATGTTCTATATTTAATGAAGAAAGAACACTAACATGCACTTACAAAACAACAAACGAACGTGACGCTATATATCAACAGTGCAGACACAGGCAACTAGACATAGACAATAACCCATAAACCACAATACAAAACAGGCTACCTAAATATGGTTCCCAAACAGAGACAACGACAAACACCTGCCACTGATTGAGAACCATATCAGGCCAAAACACATAGAAACAGACTAACTAGACATGCAACATAGAATGCCCACTCATATCACACCCTGACCAAACAAAACATAGGAACAAACAACGCAAATAATGGTCAGACTGTGACAGTTGGCAGAACTGAAAAAGCATGTGTGAGCAAGGAGGCCTACAAACTTGACTCAGTTACACCAGCTCTGTCAGGAGGAATGGGACAAAATTCACCCAACTTATTGTGGGAAGCTTGTGGAAGGCTACCCAAAACATTTGACCCAAGTTAAACAATTTAAAGGCAATGCTACCAACTACTAATTGAGTGTATGTAAACTTCTGACCCACTGGGAATGTGATGAAAGAAATAAAAGCTGAAATAAATAATTTTCACTACTATTATTCTGACATTTCACATTCTTAAAATAAAGTGGTGATCCATTTGGAACAGGCAGGCAGACGCACGCAGTATCGCAATATTGCAGAACGATGACTAGCTAGTTTACCCTATTAAAGTATGCTCGACTGCTGTAGTCTTCCATGCAATAAGAGCTAAAGATATCGGCGGTAGCCATAAACTGATCATAACCCAAATGTTATAACATTTGTGCGTGTGGCTCAAAACTAATTTCTGGGATAGGTTATTACTTGTGCATTCAATGTGTAGCCACTGTAGTGTACTGGTTTCAATGCACATGAGCTTTGATTGACTGAGTTTGCCCCACCAATATTGTCATGTTAAAATTGCCACTGGTGCTTGAGGTAATTGTCTTGCTGGAAGATCCACTTGAGGCCAAATGTAAGCCTTCTGGAAGAGGCAACCAGGTTTTGGCTAATGGTACTAGGTAAAGTTCATGATGCCGTTGACCTTAACAAGGGCGCCAGGATTTCATGCTTGCTTAGTTTATTTTTTGTTTATACATTCTTATTTACAACAATGAGTAGGATTTAGTTCTTATTGTAATATTACAATTTTTAACCAGCTCATCCTTCGCCAAATTCTGATATAAAAGCACCAACAAAATAAAAACGCTTCCTCTTTCAATGGTAACCTTCTTTAGTCACATCGCCATAAATGCCTCTTCATCAGAGCTAAAAATGACATGCCTGGGAAACTTCAGATATGACCCCTGTATGATATAATATATCATATCATCTGTCAGAAGTCACATTCACTGTGGCCCAGAGTACAGTACTATAGAGGCAGACCTCACTCCCACTTACTTTCCCTCTCTCATGGCAGTTCGAAGTGTTAATTACTGCTCATTAGGCCCATGATGACGGGTTTACGACAGGTAACAAACACTTCATTCTGCTGTGCAGAGATAGGGACAGGATCATTTGTACAGTACTATGGAAGAAGTTTGCTCCCGGACATAGTGTTTTAGCACTTCCTGCTATAGATGTCTTTCTGTCACCTCAGATTAAAATGTATTTTAACACCAAACTCGCTGTCCTTCACCTCTCTGTTTCTACTATTTTATCCATTGAGTTGTGGGAGGGTGTGAGGAACACAAATATCTCTAGTAGTGTTTGGACAAGCGAAAGGAACAAAGAGGAGTTGTTCCTGTGTCAGATTCACAGTGGATGTTCACTAAATCGAGGGGCGGCAGGGTAGCCTAGTGGTTAGAGCGTTGGACTAGTAACCGGAAGGTTGCGAATTCAAACCCCCGAGCTGACGAGGTACAAATCTGTCGTTCTGCCCTTGAACAGGCAGTTAACCCACTGTTCCCAGGCCATCATTGAAAATAAGAATTTGTTCTTAACTGACTTGCCTGGTTAAATAGAGGTAAAAAAATAAATAAAATCCCATACACAACACAATAACTGTAACAAGCCCCATCTCCCCTCCTTTCCATTTCAACCATGTACAGCTTGCAGAATGCTGCTATTATGTTTACCATGGCAGCCATGTCACAATGCAGTACATACTGTATGTCTACAGGTTTGATGTTACTATGGCTATGACGTTGTTACTAATGATCAACGTGGGGTAAACAGAGAATGTGAAAAGCGTTCCATCATTCATGCCGGATTGCCATGGAATCCTTCATGCACTAGACTAGAGTAATGTATATTCCTTTGTATGTGGCCACCCATCATCACCGGTGTTCATCACTACAAGACTGACTACCATGGTGTTCAGTTACAACATCATTTTTATGTCTCTCATCCTGTTTCTCTTTGTCTTTCATTTTTCCTCTCTCTCTAAGCAAACGCTGCATACATGCAGGCTGTGGGGATTGGAAAGGGTCATGTGAGAGAAGCATGTGGCATGAGGCACAGTAGAGGCTCTGTTTTAGGGGGGATAGTGGGCGGCGTCAATGTCCCCTCAAAGAAACGTCTTTACTTGGTTTAAGTGTGCTTGCTAAAAGCAAAAACAACTTTAGAAGGCCGACATACTTCTTCTTATTATTTGCTGTAGCGCCAAAACCATAAAAGCTTCTTTTCACACTACCACAATATTTGCATAAATCCCAATGCATTTTAATAGCTGTACACTTGAATAGGAACATTTCCAATTGTAACTAGTCTTCAACCATTTAAGCTAGAAACGCCATTCAAATGTTAAAACATGTGGACTGGTCTAGAATAGGTTGCTTGTATAAAGATTTTTTGATACCATTTATAAATGTGAACTATAACCTATTTATATCTGCATAAAAGTTCCATAGGCTTCAATGGGAAGTATTGATGGATTTCCACCCCGAAGGTCTAAATGAGGAACTGGACCTCATGTTTTTTCTAATAATGTGTCTAGACTTTAGCTGTGTCTTCTTAAGTGCGTGTTTCCTCTAAATTTGTAGCCTACAGCACTGATGAAGTTGTATGACAATGTCTCACTTGCGCAGGTGAAATATATTATAAACCAACTAAAATAATTCTACAAGGAGCTGTTACAAGTGTAGGAGAATAGCATCTAAAGTTTTTTCCAAATACTGGTACAGTAGATTCAACAAACAAAAAAATTGACGATTTGACCAGAGAGGTCCAGGACCTGATAAACAGTCTACTTCTCCCAGGGAGCGATTGATGGGTTGAAAGAAGATTGCAGCAACATGACAACTAACTCTAAGTCCATGAGAAACGAAATCAGCACTGTCTGTGAATATATGCTCACAGTGATAAAGAAACAGGATTATCTAGAAGGACAATCAAGGCAAAATAACATTGTTGTGGATGGAATCCCAGAGTCTCCACATGAGACCTGGACAGAGTCTAATGAGAAAGTGAGGAAAATAATTGATGATAAGCTGCAGATGGACCATAAGAAGATTGAGGTGGAGCGCGCCCACAGGACTGGTAAACCTACTGTATCTCCAGCCCAGGAGACAGACTCTGACCAATAGTGGAACAATTCCTGAGGTACAAGGAAAAGGTGGCTGTTATGGAGAGCCCAGAATATGAGAGAAATCATTATCTTCCCCAAGAACTACTCTGAAGCTGTGATCCCAGCCAAGAAGACTACCAGCATGGGGACATACGCTACGACAGGCTCATCGTCCACCCTCCCTCCCTAAAGCCTGAAAGGGGTAAGAGAGCAATACAGGGATATAACGCTTTTTGGAGGGACAGGAATACATATGGGGGAGGTGTCACTGTATGTTCAGAGCCATATTCCTGTGAAGCTCAGAGAGGATCTCATGCGAATGGTTGTTGAAGTGTTGTGGTTGCAGGTTCACCTTTCAGGCCCCTTCTTTTGGGGTGCTAACATCAGTCTCCAAGTGCTAGCAGTCAGTATCTGGATAATATGTGTGTGTGAAATGCTTGATAGTGTATGTGATGTTAACAGAGAGGTCTATTTTATGGGTGATCATGATCTGAATATAGACTGGTTTTCATCAAGTCGTTCACTCAAGAGGAATTTGCCTGTAATCTGGTTCAGGTTATTATTCAACCTACCAAGGTGTTTACAACCAGTACAGGAACTATATCATCCATGTGTATTGGTCATATATTTACTAATGCTGCAGAATGTTGTTCCGAAGCTTCATCCGCAAAAATTGGATGTAGTGATCACAGAACATAGTATCTAGAAAATTAAAAATTGGATGTAGTGATCACAGAACATAGTATCTAGAAAATGAAAAATTGTTAATCTTATGCTGAAACTGTAAAAACTATTTTGAAGTGTGTAATGAAGTGTGTAATGAGAGGCATCCAAATTCTGCACTTCATTGTGACAATGGCACCGGAGGAGATGGCTGCCTTTTTACAGTCTCCTAACCAATTGTGCTATTGTGTGTTTTTTGCGTTATTTATAACTCATTTTGTACATACTGTTTCTGCCACCGTCTCTTATGACCGAAAAGAGCTTCTAGATATCAGGACAGCGATTACTCACCTTGTACTGGAAGAAGATTTTTTCTTTAATGAGTTGAATGTGAAGGATTTACTTCAGACACCCGACAAGGCCCTCATCCCTGTCATTCACAGGAGAAAGAGAAGGAGACAGCGGGGACGTAGGTCGGGGTGCTTTGTAAGGATCCGATGGCGAGTGGGTAATCTGCCATTAACATCAGTCCTATTAGCCAACGTACAATCATTAGACAAACTGCGTTCATATGCATACTACCAACGAGAACATTACAAACTGTGATATCTTATGTTTCATGAGTCGCGGCTGAACGACGACATGAATAACATACAGCTGGCGGGTTTTACTCTGTATCGGCAAGATAGAACAGCTGCGTCTGGTAAGACGAGGGATGGCGGTCTGTGTATATTTGTAAACAACTGCTGGTGTATGAAATCTAATAATACTGAATTCTCAAGGTTTTGCTCGCCTGAGGTAGAGTATCTCATGATAATTTCTATTCTTCGTAGCTGTCTAATTACCACCATAAACCGATACTGACACTAAGACCGCACTCAATGAGCATAAGCAAACAGGGAAACAATCATCCAGAGGCGGCGCTCCTAGTGGCCGGGGACTTTAATGCAGGGAAACTTAAATCTGTTTTACCTCATTTCTACCAGCATGTTAAATGTGCAACCAGAGGAAAAAAACTCTAGACCACCTTTACTCCACACACAGAGACGCGTACAAAACTCTCCCTCGCCCTCCATTTGGCAAATCTGACCATAATTATATCCTCCTGAATTCCTGCTTACAAGCAAAAACTAAAGCAGGAAGCACAAGTGACTCGATCAATAAGGAAGTGGTCAGATGAAGCAGATGCTAAGTGACAGGAATGTTTTGCTAGGACAGACTGGAAGATGTTGCGGGATTCTTCCTATGGCATTGTACACCACATCAGACAATGGTTTCATCAATAAGTGCAACAATGACGTCATCCCCACAGTGACTGTACGTACATACCCCAACCAGAAGCCATGGATTACAAGCAACATATGCCCTCCGAAGAACCATCAAACAGGCACAGCCTCAACACAGGACTAAGATTGAATCGTACTACACTGGCTCTGACGCTTGTCGGATGTTGCAGGTCTTGCAAACTATTACAGACTACAAAGGGAAGCACAGCCACGAGCTGCCCAGTGACACGAACCTACCAGGCAAGCTAAATTACTCCTATGCCCCCTTCGAGGTAAGCAATACTGAAGCATGCATAAGAGCATCAGCTGTTCCAGACGACTGTGTGATCACGCTCTCAGTAGCCCCAACAGATCCAAAGATGATGCAACACGGCGTCTAGGACGCTGATCCTCAACACGGGGGTCCTTCAGGGGTTTGTACTCAGTCCCCTCCTGTACTCCCTGTTCACTCATGACTGCATGGCCAGGCATGACTCCAACACCATCATTAAGGTTTCCGATGACACAATAGTGGTAGGCCTGATCACTGACAAAGATAAGACAGCCTTGACAAAGATAAGACAGCCTATAGGGAGGAGGTCAGAGATCTGGCCATGTGGTGCCAGGACAACAACCTCTACCTCAATGTGAGCAAGACAAAGGAGATGATTGTGGACTTCAGGAAAAGGAGGACCGAGCAGCCCCTCATTCACAAAAGGTTCTACAGCTGCACCATCGAGAGCATCCTGACTGGTTGCATCACTGCTTGGTATGGCAACTGTTCGTCCTCCGACCGCAAGGCACTACAGAGGGTAGTGCATACGGCCCAGTACATCACTTGGGCATAGCTACCTGCCATCCAGGACCTATATACTAGGCAGTGTCAGAGGAAGGCCCAAAAAACTGTCAAAGACTCCAGTCACCCAAGTCAAAGACTGTTCTCTCTGCTACTGCATGGCAAGCTGTACCGGAACGCCAAGTCTAGGACCATAAAGCTCCTTAACAGCTTCTACCCCCAAGCCACAATTAATCAAATGGTCACCTGGACTATTTACACTGCTGCAATTTGCTGTTTTTTTTATCTATGCAAAGTCACTTTACCCCTACCTACATGTACAGATTACCTTGACTACCCTGTACCTCCGCACATTGACTTGGTACCGCCCCCTGTATATAGCCTTGTTACCGTTATTGTTATTTTATTGTGTTATTTTATTATTCAGCAAATATATTTTTTAATTAGATTTTATTTGAATTTGAATGTATAGTAGTAGGTACACTAAGATGGGCTATCTCAAGAATACAGTATATACATAAACTGAGTGTACAAAACATTAGGAAGAAATTCATTGTTCAAACTATTGTATTTTTTTTCTCTTTGAGTCAACAACTCATCATATTTTATGCACTGCAGTGCTAGCTAGCTACAGTACATCTTATGGTTTCAGTACTAGATTAATTCTCTGATCCTTTGATTGGGTGGACAACATGTCAGTTCATGCTGCAAGAGCTTATGTCAGGATTTGGCCAGGGTTGTTCCGGGTTTTGGTCACTAGATGCCCCCATTGTGCTTTTTGACCTTATGTTTTTTCCCTTGTTCCCCATTATTATTTGCACCTGTGCCTCGTTTCCTCTGATTGTATTTAAACCCTTAGTTTCCCTCAGTTCTGTGCTCTGTGTTTGTATGTTAGCACCCAGCCCTAGTGTTCTGTGTATTCTTGTCGATTCCGGTGGATGCTCTTTTGGAATTCTGTTTTTGTTTTTGAGTATCTCTTGAGGCTTTTTTGTGCTATACCTACCACCTTTTGGATTTGCCATTTTGTATTGAAGGACTTCTCTTTTTTACTTTATTAAATTCACCGTCTTAAGTACTGCTGTGTCTGCCTCATCTTCTGGGTTCTGCTGACTATTCGTGGCTCAGTTGGTTAAGTGACTGTTTCTCACTCCGGAGACCCAGGTTCGTAACCGGGTCCTGACAGCTTATACATAGAGGTGGATGGAAACTAGCCGTCCTCTGGCTACACCATGGTGCAACCCTACAGAGTGCTTTTGAGGCTACTGTAGATCTTAATTGCAAAACTGAGTTTTAACCAATTATTTTTATATATGTAGTATAGTTGTATCAAAAAATAACAACTTTTTTAATGTTCACTTATTATTTGTATTTTATATGAAATTGACAGAGTTTTGTTCACGTCGGGGGAATTTAGCTGAGTGTGCTGCACTCCATACTAGTCAAGGTTGCTCCCTTCATGTCAGGAGAACATAGCAGCAGTGAAATTTAGGTTCAACACCATACAATATACAATGCCTTCGGAAAGTATTCAGACCCCTTGACTTTTAAAACTGTTGTTTAGGTTATAAAATAAAATTGATTAAACAGTTTTTCTATTTTTCATCATCTACACACTATACCCCATAATGACAAAGCAAAAACAGGTTGTTAGACATTTTTGCAGATTTATATAAAAGCTTTGTCAGGTTGGATGGGGAGCGTTGCTGAACAGCTATTTTCAGGTCTCTCCGGAGATGTTCAATCAGTTTCAAGTCCGGCCTCTGGCTGGGCCACTCAAAGACATTCAGAGACTTGGCCCAAAGCCACTCCTGCGTCGTCTTGGCTGTGTACTTAGGGTCATGGTCCTGTTGGAAGGTGAACCGTCACCCTGGTCTGAGGTCCTGAGCGCTCTGGAGCAGGTTTTCATCAAGGATCTCTTGACTTGATCCTGACTAGTCTCCCAGTCCCTGCCGCTGAAAAACATCCCCATATCATGATTCTGCCACCACAATGCTTCACCATAGGATGGTTCCAGGTTTCCTCCAGATGTGACACTTGGCATTCAGGCGAAAGAGTTCAATCTTGGTTTCATTAGACCAGAGAATCTTGTTTCTTATGGTCTGAGACTCTTTAAGTGCCTTTTGGCCAATTCCATGTGCCTTTTACTGAGGAGTGGCTTCCGTCTGGTCACTCTACCATAAAGTCTTGATTGGTCTACACAGAGGAACTCTAGAGCTCTGTCATTGGGTTCTTGGTCACCTCCCTGACTAAGACCCTTCTCCCCCGATTGCTCAGTTTGAACGGGCGTTCAGCTCTAGGAAGAGCCTTGGTGGTTCCAAACCTCTTCCATTTAAGAATGATGGAAGCCACTGTGCTCTTCGGGATCTTAAATGCTGCAGACATGTTTTGCTACCTTCCCCAGATCTGTGCCTCAACACAATCCTGTCTCTGAACTCTACGTACAATTCCTTCGACCTCATGGCTTGGTTTTTGCTCTGACATGCACTGTCAACTGTGGGACCTTATATAGACATGTGTGTGCCTTTCCAAACATCTCTTTCCAAACATCTCTATTGAATTTACCACAGGTGGACTCGATTGTAGAAATCAATGGAAACAGGAAGCACCTGATCTCAATTTCAAGTCTCATAGCAAAGGGTCTGATTACTTAAGTAAATAAAGTATTTCTGCTTTAGTTTTTTTTATACATTTGCCCCAAAATTCTAAAAACCTGCTTTCTCTTTGTCATTATGGGGTATTGTGTGTAGATTGCTGAGGATTTAATCGTTTTTATAATAAGGCTGTAACGTAACAAAATGTGGAAAAGTCAAGGGGTCTGAAAACTTTCCGAAGGCTCTGTAATATGTGGTTTTGTTCACGATAGGGGAACTGAGAAGGAGTTAACAACTTTGGTGAAACTCCACATGATTATTGTATTTCCATTTTAGTTTTCGTGTGTTTGCACATGCATTCAATTGCATCTATGAATCACATGATTATGCATAGTATTGTTGTCAATCGGAAGAACCAAGGACACAGATGTTTCCTGATGTTGTAAGATGCTGTCCGGTGTTTATAGAACAACTTGTGCTGTGAGATTAGGATATCAGGATTTAAGGTTGCTGTAAGATTAGGATATCAGGATTCAAGGTTGCTGTAAGATTAGGATATCAGGATTCAAGGTTGCTGTAAGATTAGGATATCAGGATTCAAGGTTGCTGTAAGATTAGGATATCAGGATTCAAGGTTGCTGTAAGATTAGGATATCAGGATTCAAGGTTGCTGTGAGATTAGGATATCAGGACTTGCTTAGACAAAGCAATTGTAACAGTAGAGCAAAGGATCGCAATATATGGGTAAATGATTGGCTGCAGCATTGCCGTTATAATGAGCACGTGATGCATGGAATGTCAAGGCATAAATGTATGAAAGCGTGTATTCTTTTTTTTTTTTTTTTTTAATGTATGTAGTTCTGTACATGTCTATTAATGTTATGTATTATGTCATGTTTTATGTTTTGTGTGGACCCCAGGTAGAGTAGCTGCTGCTTTAGCAGTAGCTAATGGGGATCCTAATAAAATACTAAAATACTAGAAGCAGCAACGTATACTCCTTTTTTTGGTTTAGCACATTTTAGTACTTTACTCTGTCACCTTTTGTATTCTTTCAAGCATGGATTAAATTAAGTATATTTTTGCATCTCTGCCTCCTTGGTTTTTCCTTTTTATGGATTGATGGCGAGTACCTTTTGAACATTTCATTCTAGCCTCAGCACAAACCATCATACTTGCTTTCAACTTGCCAGGCTGCCATGGATTCCGTAACTTCATCCATCTTTCACTTAACAATGGGACCTACTAGAATTCTTTGCAGCTTTGTTGGTTTCAGCTGTTAAGATCCCTTGCCCTTGGCAATAAGAGCAACCCTTAAGGTCAATCCTTGATTACTACTGCCGTCACTACTACTACCTCTACAACTATTTCACAAAAATAAATACTTCAAGACTAGCAGGCACACATATTTTCTTTAGGAAATGTTATTTTCTAGTTATAATTATTTTCATGAATTACTTGTTTAAAACATTTATGAAAAAGCAATAAATGCATGTCATATCTTACAACTGTTCAAAACTGGTCCTATTCTGTAATATCTGATAGGCCTACATTGTGTATACTTCTGGCCCTTCTTTGGACACTGTGTTAACTGACCTCCAGACGAGCTTCAATGCCATACAACTCTCCTTCCGTGGCCTCCAACTGCTCTTAAATGCAAGTAAAACTAAATGCGTGCTCTTCAGCCGATCGCTGCCCGCACCTGCCCACCCATCCAGCATCACTACTCTGGACGGTTCTGACTTAGAATATGTGGACAACTACAAATACCTAGATGTCTGGTTAGACTGTAAACTCTCCTTCCAGACTCACATTTAAGCATCTCCAATCCAAAATTAAATCTAGAATCAGCTTCCTATTTCGCAAAAAAACATCCTTCACTCATGCTGCCAAACATAGCCTCGTAAAACTGACTATCCTATCGATCCTTGACCTCGGCGATGTCATTTACAAAATAGCCTCCAACACTCTACTCAGCAAATTGGATACAGTCTATCACAGTGCCATCCGTTTTGTGACCAAAGCCCCATATACTACCCACCACTGCGACCTGTATGCTCTCATTTGTTGGCCCTCGCTTCATATTCGTCGCCAAACCCACTAGCTCCAGGTCATCTATAAGTCTTTGCTAGGTAAAGCCCTGCCTTATCTCAGCTCACTGGTCACCATAGAAGCACCTACCCGTAGCACGCGCTTCAGCAGGTATATCTCACTGGTCACCCCCAAAGCCAATTCCTCCTTTGGCCGCCTCTCCTTCCAGTTCTCTGCTGCCAATGACTGGAACGAAATGCAAAAATCACTGAAGCTGGAGACTCACATCTCCCTCACTAATTTTAAGCACCAGCTGTCAGAGCAGCTCACAGATCACTGCACCTGTACATAGCCCACCTGTAAATAGCCCATCCAATTACCTCGTCCCCCATACTGTTAATTATGTTATTTATTTTGCTCCTTTGCACCCCAGTATCTCTACTTGCACACTCATCTTCTGCACATCTATCACTCCAGTGTTGAACTTCTTTGGGACTGGGGGGCAGTATTGAGTAGCTTGGATGAATAAGGTGCCCAGAGTAAACTGCCTGCTACTCAGGCCCAGTTGCAAATATATGCATATTATTATACGATTTGGATAGAAAACACTCTGAAGTTTCTAAAACCTTTTGAATGATGTCTGTGAGTATAACAGGCAGGCAAAAACCTGAGAGAATCCAATCAGGGAGTGGGAAATCTGAGGTTTGTAGTTTTTCAAGTCATTGCCTATCGAATATACAGTGTCTATGGGGTCATATTGAACTTCCTAAGGCTTCCACTAGATGTCAACAGTCTTTAGAACCTTGATGTGTCTACTGTGAAGGAGGGGGGAATGAGAGCTGAATGAGTCAAGGGCTCTGGCAGATTGCCATGAGCTGATCATGCGCGCTCACGTGAGAGTGACCTGCATTCCATAGGATTTCTACAGACAAAGGAATTCTCCGGTTGGAACATTATTGAAGGTTTATGATAAAAACATCCTAAAGATTGACTCCACACTTCGTTTGAAATGTTTCTACGAACTGTAACATGACATCTCGTCTGAACTTTCGCCTGGACTTGCCCGCGTGAGTTTGGATTGTGTACTAAACGCGCAAACAAAAAGGACATAAATGATGGACTTTATCAAACAAAACAAACATGTATTGTGGAACTGGGATTCCTAGGAGTGCATTCTGATGAAGATCATTAAAGGTAAGTGAATATTTATAATGCTATTTCTGACTTCTGTTGACTCCACAACATGATATCTGTATGGCTTGTTTTGTTGTCTGAGCGCTGAACTCAGATTATTGCATGGTGTGCTTTTTCGGTAAAGCATTTTTAAAATCTGACATAGGAGTTGCATTAAGGAGAAGTTTATCTAAAGTTCCATGCATAACACTTGTATTTTCATCAAAATTTATGATGAGTATTTCTGTAAATTGATGTGGCTCTCTGCAAAATCACTGGATGTTTTGGAAGCAAAACATTACTGAACGTAATGCGCCAATGTAAACTCAGATTTTTGGATATAAATATGAACTTTATCGAACAAAACATACATGTATTGTGTAACATGAAGTCCTATAAGTGTCATCTGATGAAGATGACACCTATAGGTTAGTGGTTAGTGATTAATTTTATCTCTATTTTTGCTTTTTGTGACTCCTCTCTTTGGCTGGAAAAATGGCTGTTTTTCTGTGACTAGGCAGTGACCTAACATAATCATTTGGTGTGCTTCCGTTGTAAAGCCTTTTTGTAATCGGACACTGTGGCTGGATTTACAACAAGTTTATCTTTAAAATGGTGCAAAATACTTGTATGTTTGAGGAATTGTAATTATGGGATTTCTGTTGTTTTGAATTTGGCGCCCTGCAATTTCACTAGCTGTTGGCGAGGTGGGACGCTACCGTCCCACATATCCCAGAGAGGTTTTAACTGATAAATTGTAATTATACTCTGGCCTATTTATTCCCTTATCCTACCACATTTGCACACATTGTATATAGACATTTTCCATTGTATTATTGACTGCATGTTTGTTTATTCCATGTGTAACTCTGTGTTGTTGTTTGTGTCGCACTGCTTTGCTTTATCTTGGCCAGGTCGCAGTTGTAAATGAGAACTTGTTCTCAACTAGCCTACCTGGTTAAATAAAGGTGAAATAAAAAAATAAAAAACATCCAACAGATAGGCCCAATGGATTCTATTGTTTATATATAAGCTGTCTTTCTCAGTGGGGATGGTGCATATTTGATTGATATGTATCACATCTGTTGAAATCCATTAGGAGAAAAATCTGTTTGAATAGCTACAGTAAATCGATGGTTGGTGACATGAGCGCTCATCTGAGGGGATCTAAAGGGGGGTTAATTGTAAGAGATGGTCAGACTGAGTTGTAACAGGGGTCAGGTTTCATAGTTTGTTAGCCAACAGGGGTCTGCGCTCAAGTCATCTAAACTGAGCTGGCTTGGCTCGGGTGGCTGTGGCCCCTGATGATCTTCTTGGCCTTCCTGGTTGCTGTATGTAGGTGTCCTAGAGGGCAGGGTGTGTTCACCCAGTGGTGTAAAGTAATTAAGAAAAAATACTTGAAAGTACTACTTAAGTAGTTTTTTTGAGTATCTGTATTTTACTTTACTATTTATCTTTTTGACAACTTTTACTTCTACATTCCTAAAGAAAATAATGTTCTTTCTACTCCATACATTTTCCTTGACACCCAAAAGTATGTTACATTTCGAATGCTTAGCAGGACAGGAAAAGTGTCTAATTCACAGACTGGTCATCCCTACTGCCAATGATCTACGGACTCACTAAACACATGCTTAGTTAATAAATTATGTCTGAGTGTTGGAGCGTGCCCCTAGCTATCCGTAAAGGTAAAAAATCAAAAAATGGTGCGGTCTGGTTTGCTTCATGTAGGGAATTTGAAAATATTTATACTTTTACTTTTAGTTTTGATACAGAAGTATATTTAAAACCTAATACTTTTCGACTTTAGGATTTTACTGGGTGACTTTTACTTGAGTCATTTTCTATTAAGTTATCTTTACTTTTACTCGAGTAGTACAATTGTGTACTTTTTTAACCACTGCGCACACAAAGGGGCGTCCGGCTGCTCATATAACCCTCTGAAGCGCCATGTGGAGTTGGAGATGGAGTTGCCGTACCAGGCTTTGATGAAGCCCAACAGTATGCTCTCAAAGGTGCTCCTGTAGAACACTGTGAGGGCCAGGACAAATTTCTTCAGCAGCCTGAGGTTGAAGAGTCTCTGCCATGTCGTCTTCACCATGGTGTCCATGTGGTTTGACCATTTCAGCTTCTCTGAGATGTGTACACTGAGGAATTTGATGTTATTGACCATCTCCACAACGACCCTGTTGATGAGGATGGGGGCGTGTCCAGCCTTGTTCTTCCTGAATTCCACAATCGACTCCTTTGTTTTGTTGACGTTGAGAGAGAGTTTTTTTCCCTGGCACCATGCCGCCAGAGTGCCTACCTTCTCCCTGTAGGCCGTCTTGCCATTGTTGGTAATTAGGCCTACAACTTGTGTCATCAGTGAACTTGATGATGGAGTTGGACTTGTATGAGGCGTGGGTATACAGGGAATACAGGAAGGGACTGAGGATGCAACCTTGTGGGGCACCAGTGTTGAGAATCAGTGTCAAGGAGGTAATTTTGCCTTCCTTCACCACCTGGAGGTGGTCCGTCCCCGAAGTCCAGGACCCAGTTGCATGAGGAGGAGTTCAGACCCAAGGCCGTGAGCTGTGTAATGAGCTGATAGGGCACTATGGTATTGAAGGCCGAGCTGTAGTCGATGATCAGCATCCTCACATTTTCATTCCTTTTGTCCAGGTGGGTAAAGGCAGTGTGCAGTGCAATGGTGATTGCATCGTCCGTGGATCTGCCAGGGAGGTAGGCGAATTGGAGAGGGTTGAGTATGTTGCTGAGGGAGGAGGTGATATGGTCTCTCGAACCACTTCATGATGAAGGAAGCGAGTGCTACGGGTCGGTAGTCATTCAGTTCAGTTACTTTCCCTTTCTTGGGCGTGGGGATGATAGTGGACATCTTGAAGCAGGTGGGTATAGCGACCTAAGCTAGAGAGATTTAAAATATCAGAGAACACAACAGCCAGTTGGTCTGCACATGCTCTGGGGGCACAACTAGGGATGCTGTCTGGGCTGTCAGCCTTGAAAGGGTTTACATGTTTGAATGACTTACATATGTCCTGACTTACAAGACTGTGAGTACGTAGCCCACATTGTCATCAGGGGCTCTCCTCTGCAGTTCTTGGTCATTGTGCTCCAATCGTGAGAAAAAGGTGTTTAACTCGTCCGGTATGGTGGCGTTGGTGACCGTGATGTGGCTGGCTTTCTTTTTATAAGTTGTGATTATTAGGAGCCCCTGCCACATACACCTTGGGTCAGACCCACTGAATTGCTCCCTATACTTGTGTTTCACCATCTTGTATTTCACCATCTTGTGTTTCGCCACATACGTCGTATTTGTATTGTTTAACCAAACTGTTGTCCCTGGTCAACTTGCCTTGTTTATGAGCAGCATCTCTCTTTTTCAGTTTCCCTACAATGCTGCTATCAATCCACGGTTTTTGATTCAGGAAAGTCTTGAAAGACACTATAGGTATCACCTCATCTATGCATTTTTTGATGAATCCAGTATTTATTGATGTAATCTCCAGAGGCGACCTAGAACATATTCCAGTCCACGTGATCAGTAGGAATTCTGATCGGTTGGACCGACACTGTACCGATCTGACCACCAGAACGTCCCTCTTGAATCTTTGTTTGTAGGCGGGGTGCACTTGCAGTCGATCATCAAACATTTCTGTGGAAAAGCCAACGATAAAAGCCTGCGCCTTCATTTTATTTGTGTTGAGCTGTTGGCAGTAGGTGCACTTGATTCAGAAGCCCTGCACACCACGATGGCAAAGTGTTCCCATTTTGAACAATTTCATTTGTCTGAAAGACAAACTCAGCTCATCCTTTAGACTGAATATCTGTGGTTAAATTCAGTGTGCCTACTGTGCTTGTAACTAGGAATCTGGTGCTGGTGTGCTGATGGTGGAGGGGAGGAGCACAATAGTGCGTGCTGACCAATTCGATAGCTCAAAAGCCTGCAACTTCCACTACCCCGGCCACAGCAAAGTTTGATACTACTAGCCTATGTGAGATTTCAGAACTTTTAAAACCATGACCAGAGACTTTAAATAAGGGTTACCTGGAGAAACCTCTCTCTAAAATTAAAATGGATGGCCCTCCCGTCGGCAAAATATATTTCAACTAAACCATCCCTCGCTTGACCCTCCTCTGTAACCAAATAATTCAAATTTAAAGTGGATTGCAGAGAACATGCTTACTGTTTAACCCTCACTTCTAAGACAGACCAGAGACTTACATATACTGTTATTCGTCCTGTAAGCATTACATGGCAACGCAGGAATTTTGGTAGTGCACAGGGCTGCGGGCCAGAAGGTTGTGGGTTCGCAGACCACCTTGGACAAGACCAAGGGTGGAAAGATGTTCTTTATGATAAAAGCATTGCATGAATCTTTCAATGTAGCCTTTTATGAATATTGAATTCAATTCCACATCACTGGAGACCTTACACCGAACCCAAACCGGACGCGCTATCGTGAGCAAATTGATTTTGTCCCCCCACAATGATTGAATAACATGGATGTGTACATTTATTTTGCAACACTTGTGCACATGACGTGAGCGGTCGGGTCAGCATGTTAGCAGAATCTTTTTTAATACCACACAAATTATTGAAATTACAGGCTAAGATGGACAGAGAGATAGGCCGATGTGTTCATCTTATCATATTTCTCCAATGCCAAATCAGTGTGTATTTTTTGCAATGAAATTCAATCTGAGACATCACTATGAATCTAAGCATGGTAGGCTACTTTCAAAAGTTAGGCCTACATTTCCACTTCAGACAGAGTAAGCCTACTGACATAAAAATGTATTTTTTAAATGTAAGCTTTAGCTGCTGGCTACTCTTCTTCTGTGGCTTATCCCAACAAACGAAGCTCACAAGTTTTATTTTATTTTTTATTTCACCTTTATTTAACCAGGTAGGCTAGTTGAGAACTAGTTCTCATTTGCAACTGCGACCTGGCCAAGATAAAGCGTAGCAATTCGACACATACAACAACACAGAGTTACACATGGAATAAACAAAACATACAGTAGATAATACAGTAGAACAAAAGAAAACAAAAAGTCTGTATACAGTGAGTGCAAATGAGGTAAGTTAAGGAAATAAATAGGCCATGGTGGCGAAGTAACTACAATATAGCAATTAAACACTGGAATGGTAGATCAGCAGAAGATGAATGTGCAGGTAGAGATACTGGGGTGCAAAGGAGCTAAATAAATAAATACCAGTGTGGGGATGAGGTAGGTAGATAGATGTACTGTTTACAGATGGGCTATGTACAGGTGCAGTGATCTGTAAGCTGCTCTGACAGCTGGTGCTTAAAGCCGGGTGAGGGAGATGTGAGTCTCCAGCTTCAGAGATTTTTGCAATTCGTTCCAGTCATGGGCAGCAGAGAACTGGAAGGAAAGACGACCAAAGGAGGAATTGGCTTTGGGGGTGACCAGTGAGATATACCTACTGGAGCACGTGCTACGAGTGGGTGCTGCTATAGTGACCAGTGAGCTGAGATAAGGCGTGGCTTTACCTAGCAGAGACTTGTAGATAACCTGTAGCCAGTGGGTTTGGCGACGAGTATGAAGCGAGGGCTAACCAATGAGAGCCTACAGGTCGCAATGGTGGGTAGTGTATGGGGCTTTGGTGACAAAACGGATGGCACTGTGATAGACTGCATCCAGTTTGTTGAGTAGAGTGTTGGAGGCTATTTCATAGATGACATCACAGAAGTCGAGGATCGGTAGGATGGTTAGTTTTACGAGGGTATGTTTGGCAGCATGAGTGAAGGATGCTTTGTTGCGATATAGGAAGCCGATTCTAGATTTAATTTTGGATTGGAGATGCTTAATGTGAGTCTGGAAGGAGAGTTTACAGTCTAACCAGACACCCAGGTATTTGTAGTTGTCCACGTATTCTAAGTCAGAGCCGTCCAGAGTAGTGATGCTGGACGGGCGAGCAGGTGCGGGCAGTGATCGATTGAATAGCATGCATTTAGTTTTACTTGCGTTTAAGAGCAGTTGGAGGCCACGGAAGGAGAGTTGTATGGCATCGAAGCTTATCTGGAGGTTAGTTAACACAGTGTCCAAGGAGGGGCCAGAAGTATACAGAATGGTGTCGTCTGCGTGGAGGTGGATCAGAGAATCACCATCAGCAAGAGCAACATCATTAATGTATACAGAAAAGAGAGTCGTCCCGAGAATTGAACCCTGTGGAACCCCCATAGAGACTGTTAGAGGTCCGGACAAGAGGCCCCCCGAATTGACACACTGAACTCTATCAGAGAAGTAGTTGGTAAACCAGGTGAGGCAATCATTTGAGAAACCAAGGCTGTCGAGTCTGCCAATAAGAATGTTGTGATTGACAGAGGTCGATGAATACGGCTTCACAGTAATGTCTCTCATCGATGGCGGTTATGATGTCATTTAGAACCTTGAGCGTGGCTGAGGTGCACCCATGATCAGCTCTGAAACCAGATTTTATAGCGGAGAAAGTATGGTGGGATTCGAAATGGTCAGTAATCTGTTTGTTAACTTGGCTTTCGTAGACCTTAGAAAGACAGGGTAGGATAGATATTGATCTGTAGCAGTTTGGGTCTATAGTGTCACCCGCTTTGAAGAGGGGGATGACCGCGGCAGCTTTTCAATCTTTGGGAATCTCAGACGATATGAAAGAGAGGTTCAACAGGCTAGTAATAGGGGTTGCAACAATTTTAGAAAGAGAGGGTCCAGATTGTCTAGCCCGGCTGATTTGTAGGGGTCTAGATTTTGCAGCTCTTTCAGAACATCAGCTATTTGGATTTGGGTAAAGGAGAAATGGTGGGGGCTTTGGCGGGTTGCTGTGGAGGGTGCCGGGCAGTTGACCGGGGTAGCGGTAGCCATGTGGAAAGCATTGCCAGCCGTAGAGAAATTCTCAATTACAGTGGATTTATCGGTGGTGACAGTGTTTCCTAGCCTCAGAGCAGTGGGCAGCTGCAAGGAGGTACTCTTATTCTCCATGGACTTTACAGTGTCCCAGAACCTTTTTGAGTTATTACTACAGGATGCAAATTTCTGTTTGAAAAAGCTAGCCTTAGCTTTTCTAACTGCCTGTGTATATTTGTTCCTAACTTCCCTGAAAAGTTGCATATAACGGGGGCTATTCGATGCTAATGCAGAACGCAACAGGATGTTTTTGTGCTGGTCAAGGGCAGACAGGTCTGGAGTGAACCAAGGACTATATCTATTCCTATTTCTATTTTTTTTGAGAGGGGCACGCTTATTTAAGATGGTGAGGAAGGCACTTTTAAAGAATAGCCATGCATCATCCATCTACTGACGGGATGAGGTCAATGTCATTCCAGGATACCCCGGCCAGGTCGATTAGAAAGGCCTGCTCGCAGAAGTGTTTCAGGGAGCGTTTGACAGTGATGAGGGGTGGTCGTTTGGTCGCCCATTACGGATGCAGGCAATGAGACAGTGATCGCTGACATCTTGATTGAAAACAGCAGAGGTGTATTTGGAGGGCGAATTAGTTAGGATGACATCTATGAGGGTGCCCGTGTTTATTGATTTGTGGTTGTACATGGTAGGTTCATTGATAATTTGTGTGAGATTGAGGGCATCAAGCTTAATTTGTAGGATGGCCGGGGTGTTAAGCATGTCCCAATTTAGGTCACCTAGTAGCACGAGCTCAGAAGATAGATGGGGGGCAATCAATTCACATATGGTATCGAGGGCACAGCTGGGGGCAGAGGGAGGTCTATAGCAAGCAGCAACAGTGAGAGACTTGTTTCTGGAAAGGTGAATTTTTAGAAGTAGAAGCTCAAATTGTTTGGGTACAGACTTAGATAGCCTGCAGAGTTCTGTATTACTATCTTTGCAGTAGATTGCAACACCGCCCCCTTTGGCAGTTCTATCTTGGCGGAAAACGTTATTGTTAGCAATGGAGATTTCAGGGTTTTTGATGGTTTTCCTAAGCCAGGATTCAGACACGGCTAAGACATCTGGGTTTTCAGAGTGTGCTAAAGCAGTGAGTAAAACAAACTTAGAGAGTAGGCTTCTAATGTTAACATGCATGAAACCAAGGCTTTTACGTTTACAGAAGTCAACAAATGAGAGCACCTGGAGGGTGGGAGTAGAGCTAGGCACTGCAGGACCTGGATTAACCTCCACATCACCAGAGGAACAGAGGAGAAGTAGGATAAGGGTAAAGACTATACGAACTGGCCGTCTAGCACGTTCAGAACAGAGAGCAGGTTTCTGGGCACGATAGCATAGATTCAAGGCATAGTGTACAGACAAAGGTAAGGTAGGATGTGAGTACATTGGCGGTAAACCTAGGCATTGAGTAATGTAGAGAGGTATTGTCTCGAGAGATGTTTAAACTAGGTGATGTCATTGCATATGTAGAAGGTGGAACAACATGGTTGGTTAAGGCATATTGAGCAGGGCTAGAGGGTCTATAGTGCAATAAGACAGTAATCACTAACCAGGACAGTAATGGACAAGGCATATTGACATTAGAGAGAGGCATGCGTAGCCAAGTGAACATATGGGTCCAGTGAGTGGTTGGGCTGGCTGGGGACACGGCAATTCAGACAGTTAGCAGGCCGATGCTAACAAGCTAACAGTTAGTAGGCCGGGGGTAAACAAGCTAGGAGCTAGAAGACCGGGGCAAGCTAGCAGTTAGCAGGCCGGGTTAGCAAGCAAGCAGTTAGCATGGGCTAGCAGTTACAGACCGGGCAGGTAACCTAGCAGTTAGCAGGCCGGCAGCTTGCAGTTAGTAGACCGGGGCAAGCTAGCAGTTAGCAGGCCGGGTTAGCAAGCAGTAAGCAGGGGCTAGCAGTTAGCGAGACCGGGTTAGCAAGCAAGCAGTTAGCAAGGGCTAGCAGTTAGCTGACCAGGCAGGCAAGCAAGCAGATAGCAGGGGCTAGAAAGTTAGCCTTTGGGGGACGTCGCGATGGGGGTAAGTCTGTTTTTGCCTCTTCGTGCGGTGACGTCGATAGACCAGTCGTGGAATTAGTAGGGTTCCAAGTAGCTCTAGGTAGCTAGCAGTTGGTAGCTTCAGTTGAGGGATTAGGTAGCTTCAGTTGAGGGATTCCAGATCCGAAGTAAATATAAATACTTTAGGAAAAAAAGCAGATCCACGCCACATTGGGTGAGGCGGGTTGCAGGAGAGTATTTAGATGTTGAGGTTTAGCAAAATATTTTAAAGGATATGCGACGAAAAAGATGTAAAACTATATATACAAGGGACACGACAGGACAAAGACGTCTGACTGCTACACCATCTTGGATTCAGATTCATTCAAGTGCTTCCCTAAAAGCTGTCTGGGTTTAAACATAAAAGTGAATAGTTCAATAAATTGATAGCGACAGAATTAGATTACCTCCAAAGCAAAATACATTTTGTGTCTCCTCAGCTATAGAAAGTTGTAGCTCAGCAAATGAATGTCATAGAAACTAAACAAAGATATCCCCATATGCATTCGGAATCTTTCCTGGGTATTTTACAGCTGTTATATATCACTTTATAGAATTGGATCCGTTTTATTTTCTTCAAAATCTTAAGCTAATAAAGTGTAGGCCTATGCTTTTTGCCATTTTCTTTAACAAAGGGTAGGCCTATGGCATACCCTCTCATACCCCCACAATTAGAGTCCTGGTTTTAACTTCACTGACACGGAGGAAGGCATATACAATCCAAGATGGCGTAGCAGTCGGACGTGTGTTTTGTCTTGTCCCGTGTAAATAATTGTTTTCCTCGTTTTTTCAGATATATTTTAATCTCACTTTCCATTTACAGACTGAATATACTCTCCTGCAACCCGCAATACCCAATGTGGTACGGATCTGATATTTTTATACTTTAGAAACGGAACCCCCATCAGAAGCTAGCCAGCTAACTAACTACTAGCTAGTTGTCAGTTAGTCACTGCTAGCGGTCTTCACCGTTAACTCAGACACCAGCCAGCCTCAGCTTGGTCAATACCTGCCAGTCTGCACAGCGAAATATCAACCCAGAGAATAGCGGACTGCTTTTTCTGTACCACATCTCCAGATTACTACCGAAAGCTCTGGACCTTTCCAGAAATAAGTCTCTCATCGTTGCCGCTTGTTATAGACCCCCCTCAGCCCCCAGCTGTGCCCTGGACACCGTATGTGAATTGATTGCCCACCATCTATTTTCAGAGTTCATACTGTTAGGTGACCTAAACGGGGATATGCTTAACACCCCGGCCATTCTACAATCAAAGATAGATGCCCTCAATCTCACACAAATTATCTATGAACCTACCAGGTACAATCCTAAATCCGTAACCATGGGCACCCCATAGATATCATCCTGACCAACTTGCCCTCTGAAAACACCTCTGCTGTCTTCAACCAGGATCTCAGTGATCACTGTCTCACTGCCTGCGTCCGCGGTCAAACGACCACCCCTCATCACGGTCAAATGCTCCCTTAAACACTTCAGCGAACAGGCCTTTCTAATTGACCTGGCCCGGGTGTCCTGGAAGGATATTGACCTCATCCCATCAGTAGAGGATGCCTGGTTGCTCTTTAAAAGTGCTTTCCTCACCATCTTAAATAAGCAAGCCTCATTCAAAACATGTAGAACTAAGAACAGATATAGCCCTTGGATCACTCCAGACTTGATTGCCATTGACCAGCACAAAAACATTCTGTGGCATCCTGAATTAGCATCGAATAGTCCCCACGATATGCAACTTTTCAGGGGAGTCAGGAACCAATATACAGAGTCAGTTAGGAAAGCTGCGGTTATCTTTTTCAAACACAAATGTGAAGTCCATGGAGACTAAGAGCACCTCCTCCCAGTTGCCCACTGTGCTGAGAATAGGAAACACTGTCACCACCGATAAATCTACGATAATTGATCATTTCAATAAGCATTTTTCTATGGCTGGCCATGCTTTTCACCTTGCTACCACTACCCTGGCCAACAGCTCTGCACCTCCCGCAGAGACTTGCTCAAGCCCACCCGCGGTTCTCCTTCACCCAAATCCAGACAGCTGATGTTCTGAAAGAGCTGCAAAATCTGGATCCCTACAAATCAGCTGGGCTAGACAATCTGGACCCTCTCTTTCTAAAATGATCAGCCAAAATTGTTGCAGCCCTTATTACTAGACTGTTCAATCTCTCTTTCTTATCGTCTGAGATCCCCAAAGATTGGACAGCTGTCACAGCCATCCCCCTCTTCAAAGGGGGAGACACTCTAGAACCAAACTGTTATAGACCTATATCCATCCTGCCCTGCCTTTCTAAAATCTTCGAAACCCAAGTTAACAAACAGATTACCGACCATTTTGAATCCCACCGTACCGTCTCCACTATACAATCTGGTTTCCGAGCTGGTCATGGGTGCACCTTAGCCACACTCATTTTCCTAAACGATATCATAACCGGCTTTGATAAAAAAAACAGTACTGTGTAGCCATCTTCATCGACCTGGCCAAGGCTTTCGACTCTGTCAATCACCTCATTCTTATCGGCAGACTCAATAGCCTTGGTTTCTCAACTGACTGCCTCGTCTGGTTCACCAACTACTACTCAGATAGAGCTCAGTGTGTCAAAATGGAGGGCCTGTTGTCCGGACCTCTGGCAGTCTCTATGTGGGTGCCACAGAGTTCAATTGTCGGGCCGACTCTTTTCTCTGTATATATCAATGATGTCGCTCTTGCTGCCTGTGATTCTCTGATCCACCTCTACGCAGACTACACCATTCTGTATACATCTGGTCCTTCTTTGGACACTGTGTTAACAAATCTCCAAACGTCCTCCAATGCCATACAACACTCCTTCTGTGGCCTCCAACTGATTTTAAATGCTAATGAAACTAAATGCATGCTCTTCAACCAATTGCTGCCCGCACCTGTCCGTCCGACTAGCATTACTACTCTGGACGGGTCTGACTTAGAATATGTGGACAACTACAAATACCTAGGTGTCTGGTTAGACTGTAAACCCTCCTTGCAGACTCATATTAAGCATCTCCAATCCAAAATTAAATCTAGAATCGGCTTCCTATTTTGCAACAAAGCCTCCTTCACTCATGCTGCCAAACAAAGCCTCGTAAACTGACTATCCTACCGATCATTGACTTCGGCGATGTCATTTACAAAGTAGCCTCCAACACCCTACTTAGCAAATTTGATGTAGTCTATCACAGTGCCATCCGTTTTGTCTCCAATGCGCCATATACTACCCACCAGTGCGACCTGTTTGCTCTCATTGGCTGGCCCTCGCGACATATTCGTTGCCAAACCCACTGGCTCCAGGTCATCTATAAGTCTTTGCTAGGTAAAGTCCCACCTTATCTCAGCTCACTGGTCACCATAGCAACACCAACCCGTAGCACTATTTTTTCTTACTAATCCTAAATTATTTTCGGAACAAGTGTTTGACTCTTCGCCTGTACTGCCACCGTAGCCCTACACACCACAAGATTTTGTTCAGCAAGAGCAGAGTCGGCCGGTGCTCAGGGTTGGAATATCCATTGCAGAGTGTAATGCAGCATAGTTTTATTTACACCATCCCAGCAGCGAAAAATACTTGGTAAGAAAGTTAGTTTTCTTAGAAATATAACTTTGCTCTGTACTTCTTCGAGTATGCACTTCGTATTGTCTAGGCTATGGAATATTTGACAGAGACTACACTAAATAGCCTATAGGCGCACGTGATATTGCGTGCCCAGCGGAAAATCAGAGATGAGGTGCGGCATCGGGTACACATCGATATATAGCTTAGCCTAATAAGAAACGTATTCTTAAACACTGAGAAGTATTGAAATTACATAAATTACAAATTATATGACCCTCCCCTGGATTAAATAACAAAAATACTAAACCCTCCCCTTGACTGAAATTGAAAAAGCATGACCCTCCTCCATTTCCCTCCAGGTCCCCATTCTGTACATTTTGAGCCATCCATAATGCATTGTTGCAAACAACTGGATTCTCAGAATTCAGAAATCTCCGATTTCCGACCTCAGTGCGTTCAAGACATTCGGGAACTCGGAAAAACGAGATCCGACTGTGAAAAGTAATTTGAATGGTCATCCAACTCGGATTTCGAAGTCTGAAACTCATTCCGACCTAAAGATCGCTGATGTTTTTTTTTTCAAAGTTCCCAGTTGTCTTGAAGGCACCATGACCATCAGATGCAGGTACCATCAGTCAGCTGTGCCTCAAGTGCTACAACAACTGATCTATTTTCTAATCAAAGCTCAAGTTTTGGAAAATGATCTGGTCTCAGAAGAACAATATTGGCAGAACAGACATATTGCCAATGTGCTGTGATAATGTGTTAGGTCTAAAGCATAAACTTTATTCCTACAGAACTGTTTTTATTAGGTTCATGTTACATTTTTAAAGTCATGTTTTAAAAAAATGCTGAGCGGTTAGATCTCGGCTTGCTTTTTGACTGCGAAAGTGATCTTGACTCAGAAACGGTTGGTGACCAACCGTCACCACAAATTCTGGATTCTCACACATGCTCACTCTAATACACATGCTCACTCTAATACACATGCTCACTCACTCGAATCTACTTTGAATTGTTATTTCTTTCTTTTTATTATTTGTGTATTTGTATTGTATTTGCGAGACATTCTACTGCGCTGTTTATTAGTAACATAAGCATTTAGCTGACAAATCTGTGTATATGACCAATAAACGTATATATTTGATTTGATCACTCCTCTCATAACCAAAAGTGAAACTTGAAATGCTTTTCCTTGAAAGCGTAAGCAGAGAAAACACGTGACCTGTAACTAAAACTCTGCGGCAACAACATCAAAGCCACAAAATTGGTCTACAGTCACTAATCTTTTCTAGACTAGCTTTGTTTAAGATGTTAAATCCCTTACTGAAAAAATCACATTGTGCAAAAGGTTAGTGCATCTGGGCCATGTGTGTAACTGAACCTATAACAAAAATAATAAAATACATGATTAAAGATGCAGTCCGGGAGCTTAGGCACTTATAAATTCATAACATAGAGTAAGATTTGGAATTAGGAACATACCATACGAATTGCGAAAACAAAAATCTCTATATATTTTGTTTCTTTGCAAGACGTAACATACTGTTTCAAACTAAATGGATGACGTGAGGTACTAAATTGTGCATGATATTCGGGGATCCGTTTTGGCTCATGAGCACTACGTCAAAAATACTGGCTAAAATTATACAAACACTCTGGAAAATCACTTTAATATGACTGTGTCACGCCCTGACCTTAGAGAGACGTTTTATTTCTCTATTTGGTTAGGTCAGGGTGTGATTTTGGGGTGGGCATTCTATGTTGTGTATTTCTATGTTGGCCTGATATGGTCCCCAATCAGAGACAGCTGTTTATCGTTGTCTCTGATTGGGGATCATATTTAGGCAGCCCCTTTTCCCACTTTCTGGTGTGGGATCTTGTCTACATTTAGTTGCCTGAGTGCACAACAGTAGCTTCACGTTTCGTTTGGTTGGTTGTTTGTTGCTTTTGTTCAGTGAGTTTCGGTTTATTAAAATTATGTGGAACTCTACTCACGCTGCGCCTTGGTCTCATCATTATGACGAACGTGACAGAAGATCCCACCAAAAATGGACCAAGCAGCGTGTACAGGAGGAGTGGACTTGGGAGGAGATCCTGGATGGAAAAGGACCCTGGACGCAGGCCGGGGAGTTTCGCCGTCCTAAGGAGGAGATAGAGGCAGCGAAAGCAGAAAGGCGACATTACGAGGAGTTATACCAATGAGGCAAGCACGAGATGCAGCCCCAAAAAAGGGGGAGGCACACGGGGAGATTGGCAGAGTCAGGGTTTAGACCTGAGCCAACTCCCCGTGCTTACCATGGGGAGCGTGTGACAAGTCAGGCACTGTGTTATGTAGTGATGTGCACGGTGTCTCCAGTGCGCATTCATAGCCCGGTGCGCTCTGTTCCAGCTCCCCGCATTTGCCACGCTAGAGTGGGCATCCAGCCAGGACGTGCTCTGCCGGCTCAGTGCTCCTGGTCTCCAGTACACCTCTTCGGACCAGGATATCTTGTGCCGACTTTACGCGCTGTATCCCCGGTGAGTCTTCAGAGCCCAGGGCGTCCTGTGCCAGCGCCCCGCACTTATCGAGCTAAATTGAGCATCCAGCCAGGACGCATTGTGCCAGCTCTACGCTGCAGACGTCCAGTGCGCTTCCACAGTCTAGTACGTCCTGTGCCTCCTCTCTGCACTCACCCTGAGGTGCATGTCATCAGCCCAGAGCCACCTGTACGGGTCGCATGCATCAGGCCTCCAGTGCGCCTCCACAGTCCAGTACGCCCTGTGCCTCCTCTCCACACTCGCCCTGAGGTGCGTGTCATCAGTCCGGTACTGCCAGTGCCGGCACCACGCATCAGGCCTCCAGTACGCCTCCCCAGTCCAGAGCTTCCGGCGACAGTTCCCAGTCCAGAGCTTCCGGCGACAGTTCCCAGTCCAGAGCTTCCGGCGACGTTTCACAGTCCTGAGCTTCCGGCGACATTTAACAGTCCGGAGCCTCCGAAGGCGGTCCACAGTCCGGAACCTATGAAGACGGTCCACAGTCCTGAACCTACGAAGACGGTCCACAGTCCTGAACCTACAAAGACGGTCCCCAGTCCGGGGCCTCCGGCGACGGTCCCCAATCCGGGGCCTCTGGCGATGAGCTGCAGTCCAGAGTCTTCGGCGACGAGCTGCAGTCCAGAGCCTCCAGCGGGGGTTCCCAGTTCTGAGCCTCCGATGATGATCCACGGTCCGGTTCCTCTGGCAACGATCCATGGTCCGGTTCCACAGAAGCGGAGGGATCAGCGTAGGGAGCGGGGACTACGCCCCGAAACTACGCCCCAAATAGGTTCAGTTTTGCGGCCGGGAGTCCGCACCTTTGGGGGGGTACTGTCACGCCATGACCTTAGAGAGCCGTTTTATTTCTCTATTTGGTTAGGTCAGGGTGTGATTTTGGGGTGGGCATTCTATGTTGTGTATTTCTATGTTAGCCTGATATGGTTCCCAATCAGAGACAGCTGTTTATCGTTGTCTCTGATTGGGGATCATATTTAGGCAGCCCTTTTTCCCACTTTCTGGTGTGGGATCTTGTCTACATTTAGTTGCCTGAGTGCACAACAGTAGCTTCACGTTTCGTTTGGTTGTTTGTTGTTTTTGTTCAGTGAGTTTCGGTTTATTAAAATTATGTGGAACTCTACTCACGCTGCGCCTTGGTCTTATCATTACGACGAACGTGACAGACTGTCTCGAGAGTATACCATGGCCTAGGATAAAACAGCATTTTGGACATCCTCCAGGTTTGCATAAGGTGTTTCTAGATTTCAAAATTAGAACATGCCTAGTAAGCTATACCAAACCCTCATACTCTATGATTTTCGTTGTTTGCTCTATAACCTGTTAGTTCATATGCCTTGACACCATGTTATATCGGCCTAAGGCCAAGACAATAAGAAGACAGAGTGGCAGAATAAATTCAACCACACCTTTGTTTCAACACAAAACCGCAGAGCAACTTTCAGGTGAAGTCCACAAAGCGTGGTCAAGCTAGTTAATGTTTCCAACATTTTTGGACTACTGAACAACTATGGGTTTAGAACCACAGAGAATTATAGCAAGTCGCAAAGAAAACAGGAGCTGCCTCTACTATTCCAGTACCATTTCATCTTCAACATTTCAGCATCATCAAATCATCAATGCTTAGTCTAATACATTGACAACTAAAAGATACCAAAAACAATTTTATCCAATCAACGTAAGCTACATATGATGTGGTTCTGATTTATCTCTCTCTCTGTGTGTGTGCACGTGTGCTTTCCTGCAAGTAGTAAAAACATGTTGACTCACCCTACTAGTAGAAACGCCATTGCCATCCTCCTTTTATCTTGAGGAAACCGCACATGCTTTTAGTTGTTGTCCTAGGCTACCTGGCTAAAATGCTTACTCCCTAGCCTAACATCCTATCATGGGCAACGATGAGTCATCTAGTTAACATTAGCCTACTACATCTGTAACGGCTTTTGTCTGGTGAAGGAGAAGCGGACCAAAATGCAGCGTGGTGGTTATTCATGTTCTTTAATTAAGAGGAACTCGACATGAAATAACTAACAATACAATAACTGAACGAAAACCTAAACAGTCCTATCTGGTGTAGAGACAGGAACAATCACCCACAAACACACAGTACAAACCTAGGCTACCTAAATATGGTTCCCAATCAGAGACAATGACTAACACCTGCCTCTAATTGAGAACCATATAGGGCCAGACATAGAAATAGACAAACAAGACATCCAACATAGAATGCCCACTCAGATCACACCCTGACCAACCAAAACATAGAAACATACAAAGTAAACTATGGTCAGGATGTGACAGTACCCCCCCTCCCCCCAAGGTGCGGACTCCGGCCGCAAAACCTGAACCTATCGGGGAGGGTCTGGGTGGGCATCTGTCCGCGGTGGCGGCTCTGGTGCTGGACGTGGCCCCCACTTCACCGTAGTCTTAGTCCCCCACCTTGCCCGCTTCCGTGGCCTCCTAGCCACGGCAACCCTACTTAATAACACTGGACTGAGGGGCAGCTCGGGACAGAGGGGCAGCTCGGGACAGAGGGGCAGCTCTGGACAGGGGGGCAGCTCGGGACAGGGGGGCAGCTCGGGACAGAGGGGCAGCTCGGGACAGAGGGGCAGCTCTGGACAGAGGGGCAGCTCGGGAAAGAGGGGCTCTTCAGACTCCGGCAGCACAGGAGAGTAGGAAGGCTCTGGCAGATCCTGGCTGGCTGGCGGTTCTGGCAGATCCTGGCTGACTGTCGGATCTGGAAGTGTCTGGCTGACTGGCGGATCCTGGCAGACTGATGGCTCTGGCTGCTCCATGCTGACTGACAGCTCTGGCTGCTCCATGCTGACTGGCGGCTCTGGCTGCTCCATGCTGACTGGCGGATCTGGCTGCTCCATGCTGACTGGCGGATCTGGCTGCTCCATGCAGACTGGCAGCTCTGGCGGCTTCTTGCAGACTGGCAGCTCTGGCGGCTTCTTGCAGACTGGCAGCTCTGGCGGCTTCTTGCAGACTGGCAGCTCTGGCTGCTCCATGCAGACTGGCATCTCTGGCAGCTCCTTGCAGACTGGCAGCTCTGGCAGCTCCTTGCAGACTGGCAGCTCCTTGCAGACTGGCAGCTCCATGCAGACTGGCAGCTCTGGCTGCTCCATGCAGACTGGCAGCTCTGGCTGCTCCATGCAGACGGGCAGCTCTGGCTGCGCTGAACAGGCAGGAGACTCCAGCAACGCTGTAGAGGAGGAAGGCTCTGGCAGCGCTAAACAGGCGGGAGACTCCGACAGCGCAGGAGAAGAGGAAGGCTCTGGCAGCGCTGGAGAGGCGAGGCGCACTGTAGGCCTGATGCGTGGTGCTGGCACTGGTGGTACAGGGCCGAGGACACGCACAGGAAGCCTGGTGCGGGGAGCTGCCACCGGAGGGCTGGTGCGTGGAGGTGGTACTGGGTAGACCGGACCGTGCAGGCGCACTGGAGCTCTTGACCACCGAGCCTGCCCAACCTTACCTGGTTGAATACTCCCGGTCGCTCTGCCAGTGCGGCCGGGAATAGCCTGCACTGGGCTATGCAGGCGAACCGGGGACACCGTGCGCAAGGCTGGTGCCATGTAAGCCGGCCCAAGGAGACGCACTGGGGACCAGATGCGTAGAGCTGGCTTCATGGCATTTGGCTCGACGCTCAATCTAGCCCAGGCGATACGCTGAGCTGGAATATACCACACCAGGCTATGCACCCGCACTGGGGACACCGTGCGCACCACTGCATAACATGGTGCCTGCCTGGACTCTCTAGCCCCCGGTAACCACAGGAAGTTGACACAGGTCTCCTACCTGGCCTCGCCATACTTCCTGTGAGCCCCCCCCCCAAGAAATTTTTGGGGCTGACTCTCGGGCTTCCATCCGCGGCTCCGTGCTGCCTCCTCATACCAGCGCCTCTCAGCTTTCACCACCTCCAGTTCTTCTTTGGGGCGGCGATATTCTCCAGGCTGAGCCCAGGGTCCTTCTCCGTCCAATTCGTCCTCCCATGTCCATTCCTTCTCTTGCTGCACCTTGGGGAGGCTACACTCCCCTGGTTTAGCCCAGGGTCCTCTCCCGTCGAGGATTTCCTCCCAAGTCCAGAAATTCTTATCACGCTGCTCCTGCTGCTGCCTTTGCTGTTGCCCGTTACCACGCTGCTTGGTCCTGTTGTGGTGGGTGATTCTGTAACGGCTTTCATTTGGTGAAGGAGAAGCGGACCAAAATGCAGCGTGGTGGTTATTCATGTTCTTTAATTAAGAGGAACTCGACATGAAATAACTAACAATACAATAACTGAACGAAAACCTAAACAGTCCTATCTGGTGTAGACACAGAGACAGGAACAATCACCCACAAACACACAGTGAAACCCAGGCTACCTAATTATGGTTCCCAATGAGAGACAATGACTAACACCTGCCTCTGATTGAGAACCATATCAGGCCAGACATAGAAATAGACAAACAAGACATCCAACATAGAATGCCCACTCAGATCACACCCTGACCAACCAAAACATAGAAACATACAAAGTAAAATATGGTCAGGGTGTGACAACATCTAGCAACATATTAAACTTCCATCCTCTCAGGCCAGGGGCACAATGTATTAATATAAGGTTGGATCATAATCACCATTATCATCATTGGCCAGTACAGAGATTTAAGTAAAACCACAAGTCCAAATCCCTATCGCCATCCATGGCTAATTTAGGAATGGGACGATTTCAACTAGCTAGCTAGGCACAAGAGGACAACAACACAACTAGATGCAACAATTCAGGTTTTTTCTGTCAATGACGTTTAGCTTTTGATGTGACGTGATTGGTGTGAAGCCAAATCCCCTGGACATTTTTTTTTTGGTATGCCAGGACCTTTCACAGTTGAGCTCACTCAATTTAGCTCAACACTGACAGGCTATTAATACTTTTTTATCAAGGGAGGACAAATGCTCGCTGGCTTCCCTTGCACTCAATGCTATGGGCGGCAACAATGTCATACTCTTTTTGACCAGACAGCATCAGATAGATGGGCTACACATAGAGAGACAGGTGGGCGCTGTTTCGCTTGGTCGAACGCTTTATCTTGTGAGATACATTCAGCCTCTTGCGAATTGAAGGAACATTCTGAAACACAGAGAGACAAAATATAAATGATATATATATATATAAATGAGATATATATATATATATATATATATATATATATATATATATATATATATATATATATATATATATATATATATTTGTTGTCCATTTTTGGGGGAAGCCTGGATTCCCTTGGCAATCAGGAATACATGCCAATGTCTACTGAACCAGTCTATTGCATACACATTACAACTATCTGTCAGATCAACTATTGGTGGACTTTATCCCCACACTGCCAATGCAAATTATGGCTGTTCAGGGCATGCAAGGCATCTAATTGAAATGCTTGTTGTTGTTATAGCTGTCTGCTACCGACCTCTGGATTCAGTCCAACACAACGTCAACACCAGTTGATCCTAGTACTTCAACGCAATACCCCGCTGCTGCACTGTGTCTTTAAGACATTCAACTGCATGTATAGCAAGCCTTCACTCAGCCATTTACAAGCGCGAGCACTTCAGAGAGTAGACACTGATAAAGCACCGCAATATAGATGGAATTGTAATAATGGAATACCACTGGGTACTGTTTTCTGTCTTGTTGCAGTTAACCTTCCAAACAGGTAAGGCATAATATTGGTCAACATTGTCTCTCTGCCAACTGTTGTGGTTCTAGTTGTTGTTTTACAGAAGTTTATTGATCACACTTCACGAACATGATCACCTTGGTCACTACACTAAATTGCATTTTTGCCACTGTTTGGTTCATCGTAATTTTGTTA
Organism: Oncorhynchus masou masou; assembly: GCF_036934945.1. Classification (NCBI taxonomy): domain Eukaryota; kingdom Metazoa; phylum Chordata; class Actinopteri; order Salmoniformes; family Salmonidae; genus Oncorhynchus; species Oncorhynchus masou. The sequence goes on along the minus strand of NC_088226.1, from coordinate 45,395,735 downwards.
GTTTTTCATGTGGACTATGAATATGTCATTTCTATTTAGTTAAAGATTGTATTGTAGCCTAAACTACACACATTTTCAGCAGGTTATAACTTTGTATGGTCTATAATTTTGTCAACACAGGTCGTTCAGGATGTAGGGGTAGCCTTCCTACCTGTTGGTTACCTTGTAACATTACCTTGACATTTTCAGTTAGTCACTGAAACCTAATAAGGAAATGTGATATTTGTGCGCTGAGCATCAGTTTGTGTTCCTCTCAATTATTAATCTAGCAGGCCGTGCACAGTACGGAGACATTGGCAAAAAGTAAATAAACAGCGATTTATTTATGGAGAGATTTGTAATTGACCTCGTTGTAGGGTAAAGTAAAGATTTAGACATTACAGTTAGGAATCGTTCTTCTTGATAGAATGAAACTTGTTGTTTTGATCAACTATATTATTTGGGAATATGACAGGTAACCTAGTTATAATGCACAACATTAGTTCAACAGCCAAGTATTAGGCGTATATGTATTTGCTCGCTAAATTGCTATTTTCCAAGAGCTTTTAGTCATTGGCGTAGAAAGCGCTGCGCTGATCAGTTGCTGTTGTCAAGTCTTGTCATCTCAGGGATGACTGTAATTATGGAAATGTATACGAATTCCTTGGAAGTATGAAAATTAACACTGGCAGTGGAATTGTCGACAAATTGGTTTAGCATAGACCTACTGTTGGCCTGTGAATGTTTATAGATTTTGTATAACCATTATACAGAGGCTTTTGTCATAATTTTTTTTACATCAACAATGTTTATGTCAACATTCCCACTCAGTTTTGTAAGCCTTGGAATGATGTTTTGATGTTGGGACTTTAGGTGCCATGAAAACAATATATATATATATATATATTTGACATGATTTACAACATGCTTCACCTGCGAATGAGCAATATTGAGCTCTGAGTGGTAGGCCTATCTCCTATGCTTGTAATTGCTTACATCGTTAAAGAATCAATCCAAACACCCACTTGAAAACACAACAGGCAAAAACAGAATAAAAAATGTCAGTGATTCTGTGAAGGGATGGGGGAGTTTGTCTACAGGGTGGGTGGGGGTTGGTTTGTGGTCTGTTACAAAGAGTGGCGCGAAGTGCGTTGTGCCTGGTACGTCTTTGTCCTGGATGTACAGCTCAGGCATGCTCTGCTTCTCGCCTGTGCAGGGGTTATTTTCACCAGTTGTATTCTGCAAGTGGCGTTTATTTTGTTCTGAGCGCAGGTGGTTTTCCTTTTCTACATACATTCTGCTAAATCCAATTTAGGCTTCATTCCAGTGGTGGTCAGGGAGGATTTATTTGAATGTTTATGAGTGTGCCCTTATTTCCATTACAGCATATTGGATGACCGTCATTCATATTCCATTCACCAAGCTCAATGCAACATCAATAGGTTTAGACTACTACATGATACTATAATTCAATTAGCCCTATACCCATCATGAGGTTGCTACAACCTATCCTACAAATTAAAGTTTATAACGGTTGAGAGACAAATTGGAGTACTCAAGGTAACAGAGACACATTCAATACCACCTTGCATGATCTTGCCTGCATCTATCTTGCCCAGGGCCGGGCAACTCCAGTCCTCGGGGGCCTGATTGGTGTCACACTTTTGCCGCAGTTCCAGCTAACACACATGAGTCCAATAATCAACTAATCGTGTTCTTCAGTTTAGAATACAATTAGTTTAATCATGTGTGTTTGCTAGGGATGGGGAAAATCTGTGACACCACTCCGGCCCCGGAGAACTGGAGTTTCCCATCGAGCTTATCTAGAGTGTAATCATTAGTCCAAACAATGTGCCAAATTCAGTTAGGTCCCTCCCCATTTCGTTCCGTTTAAGAATTAGTTTTTGCAACAGAATCAGGGGAATGAATACACCCCTGATCACCCGCACATAGCAGTCACATACGGCATCACCACTTTGCTCGATGTCTAATTCCTTCTCAAATCTACGTGCTCTCTTCCTCTCACCTTTTCCCTTCGCTTGTGGACTTCAGTGCACAACACAACAGCTGTCTGTGACAAGGCGCAAAAGCCTATCCAAGACAAACCTTCATACCCTAACTGCTAACAGCTACACAGTTCACACTGTTGTCACCATATTAACGTTGTAGTCAACAAACTAGCGATAACGCGTCAGTAAACCCACAATCCAATCCATGTGTAAAATCATGCAGTACAGTGTACGGTAAGGAGTTTAGCAGTTACACCAGCTGGTCGCGGTGGCAATAAATTAATAAAATCGAAAGCTTATCTTGGCTTGGAAGAGTTGCTGTGTTGGATAGCCTTAGCCAGCTAGCTATCATAAATAACATTCCTCTCTGTTTGAGTCAGGTTGAGTAAATCAAATCAAATGTTATTTGTCACATGCACCGAATACAACAGGTGTAGGTCGACCTTAACGTGAAAAGCTTACTTACAAGCCCTTAACCAACAATGCAGTTTTAAGAAAAATAAGAGTTAAGAAAATATTTACTAAATAACCTAAAGTAAAAAAATTAATGAGTAACAACAAAATAGCAATAACGAGGCTATATACAGGTACTGATAACGAGTCAATGTGCAGGTGTACAGGTTGGTCGAAGTAATTTAGGTTATATGTACATGTAGGTAGGGGAAAAGTGACTATGCATAGATGAAAAACAACGAGTAGCAGCAGCATTAAAAAGGGGGTGGGGGGTCAATGCAAATAGTCCGGGTAGCCATTTGATTGGCTATTCAGCAGTTTTATGGTTTGGGGGTAGAAGCTGTTAAGAAGCCTTTCGGACCTAGTCTTGGCGCTCTGCTAAATTAGCGGCATTATCTAAGTATGTGAAAGGTAAAAAGAAGAAAATAAATCCAACTAAATCTCTCTCCTGCTGCTTCTCCTTCATTTTTGAAGCAATTAATTTGTTCAAAACTGTTCAACTATTGTCTTTCTCTCCCTTTGAGTCAACTACTCACCACACTTTATTCACTACAGTGCTAGCTAGCTGTAGCTCAGTGAAGTCATCATAATTGCCGTGTAAATCTATGGAAGGGGGTGAGAACTACAGATTAACATGGTTAACCGGGATACCAGGACTGTCCCAAGAAAACTACACACATTTCCCCAAAATTAAATGACACGACCTAGGAAACGAAAACATTTTTTCCCCATTGTCACACTAATGCAATTCCACAAAATACACAACCTGCGCAGCAGCAGATTAGCAAAAAAGAAAATAGCACATTATCCAAACAGGTTGTCAAATGGAAGCCTTTAGCCTAGTGTATCTACTTCACACAGTCACAATCAATTCAAAGAAAACGCATAATTGACACTACAGGACTGCACACGCAACACGCATGCAGTCAATAAACCCTACAGGAAATGTATACAGTATGGCCTAAAAAATAGTGTGTGCCTCTTTGAGCTGTCATTGTAACTCTTCAGACAGACACACATTTGATAAGGCTTTGATAAGGCCATGCTAGGGCTGGGCTAAATGGTCTAAAAATCATATCTCTATTTTTACTAACTTATACAGTTGAAGTCAGAAGTTTACATACACCTTAGCCAAATACATTTAAATTCAGTTTTTCACAATTCCTGACATTTAATCCTAGTAAAACATACCCTGTTTTAGGTCAGTCAGGATCACCACTTTATTTTAAGAATGTGAAATAATTTATTTCAGCTTTTATTTCTATCATCACATTTCCAGTGGGTCAGAAGTTTACATAGACTCAATTAGTATGTGGTAGCATTGTCTTTAAATGGTTTAACTTGGGACAAACGTTTGAGGTAGCCTTCCACAAGCTCCCCACAATAAGTTGGGGGAATTTTGTCCCATTCCTCCTGACATAGCTGGTGTAACTGAGTCCGGTTTGTAGGCCTCCTTGCTCGCACACGCCTTTTCAGTTCTGCCCACAAATTTTCAATGGGATTGAGGTCAGGGCTTTGTGATGGCCACTCCAATACCTTGACTTTGTCCTTCTTAAGCCATTTTGCCACAACTTTGGAAATATGCTTGGGGTCATTGTCCATTTGGAAGACCCATGTGTGACCAAGCTTTAACTTGTTGACTGATGTCTTGAGATGTTGCTTCAATATATCCACATAATTTGAAGCCATCTATTTTATGAAGTGCACCAGTCCCTCCTGCAGCAAAGCACACAACATGATGCTGCCACCCCCGTGCTTCACGGATGGGATGGTGATCTTTGGCTTGCAAGCCTCCCCCTTTTCCTCCAAACATAATGATGGTAATTATGCCCAAACAGTTGTATTTTTGTTTCATCAGACCAGAGGACATTTCTCCAAAAAGTATGAGCTTGTCCCCATGTGCAGTTGTGAACCGTAGTCTGGCTTTTTAATGGTGGTTTTGGAGCAGTGGCTTCTTCCTTGCTGAGCGGTCTTTCAGGTTATGTCGTTATAGGACTCATTTTACTGTGGATATAGATACTTTTGTGTCCGTTTCCTACAGCATCGTCAGTAGGTCCTTTGCTGTTGTTCTGGGATTAATTTGCTCTTTTCGCACAAAAGTACGTTCATGTCTAGGAGACAGAACTCTTCTCCTTCCTGTGTAGTATGATGGCTGCGTGGTCCCATGGTGTTTATACTTGCATACTATTGTTTGTTCAGATGGACGTGGTACCTTCAGGTGTTTGCACCCAAGGATGAACCAGACTTGTGGAGGCCTACCATTTTTTTCTGAGGTCTCGGCTGATTTCTTTTGATTTTCCATGATGTCAAGCGAAGAGGCACTGAGTTTGAAGGTAGGCCTTGAAATACATCCACAGGTACACCTCCAATTGACTCACATGATTTCAATTAGCCTATCAGAAGCTTCTAAAGCCATGACATAATTTTCTGGAATTTTCCAAGCTGTTTAAAGGCACAGTCAATTTAGAGTATGTTAACTTCTGACCCACTGGAATTGTGATGCAGTGAAATAATCTGTCTTTAAACAATTGTTGGAAAAATTACTTGTCATGCACACAGTAGATGTCCTAACCGACTTGCCAAAACTATAGTTTGTAACAAGAAATTTGTGGAGTGGTTTTTATGACTCCAACCTAAATGTATGTAAACTTCTGACTTCAACTATATACAGTATATTTAAAAAAAAAAAAAAAACGTTTTCCCTACACAAGCTTTGTTGTACAGTTAACGGTCAAATACACTGCATTCCAAACAGTGAGCAATAATCTAATGAAATGTGAAATTATACCTAGGCTAAGTATGAGCCTTCCACAACCTTAAGACCCAGAATTTTTTAAATGTAACTAGGCAAGTCAGTTAAGAACAAATTCTTATTTACAATGACAGCCTAGGAACAGTGGGTCTTGTTCAGAGGCAGAACGACAGATTTTTACCTTGTCAGCTCGGGGATTCAATCTAGCAACCTTTCGGTTAATTGCCCAACGCTCTAACCACGAGGCTACCTGCTGCCCTAATAACTAAATTATTTGATCAAAATAGTTTAACCTGCTGTTTTGCAATAATCACTGATCGGGCATTGAAGTCTATTAAAATGCCTTGTTTGTAAACATTTTTATCAGAACCATGCATAATGTACATTCACTAATAATGACTATCTTCTTGTATCTGTCTTTATAGAAACTTAACACCGGTCTCATAAACAATATCTTAAGCACAAGCCCACGAGCTAGTGAGGAAGTAGGCAGGTAATCTTTATTTTTCAATTTTAGCCAACTTGGATCTACTTGCTAGCTAACAAGGAAGAACAGTTGAATTGTTATAAACACACCCTTCTGTCCGTCTCCAACTGTTTGAACAGCGTTCTAGCCTGTCCACTTTGTTCAGATGATGAAATCAAGTGGCCTAGCTTATTTCTCAGAATGATAACGAGTTGCCAATTCTTTGTATACCTATGCTTTATGCTTATTGCACATTTATAAAACACAGACTAGACAGCTAGCATAACGGTCTTTGTCTGAAATGATGCTGTGTTACATGGTACCACAATGCCATGCGTGACAAACTGAGCAATAATTATCCAGAATATTTGTTAATTGATACTCCTGTTTTAGTAGTGTCTGCTCTGTATGCAATTTGAGATGCTGCGACATAAAAAGGGTATCGTTAGAAAGGTTAACTTCTCAATGTGTTTGTGTCAATATGAGTGATTCTGTTGGACCAAAACTCAAATGCAAATAGCCAGTTGAAACCTCTTGTCAGAGAGGAAGAGGTGACCTCTCATCTCTGTTGTTGTGAGTGGCAGGGGGAGGATATTGGTGTGTGTGTGTGTGTGTTTGTTTGTGTGTGTCTGTAAACAGGAAGGAAGATGCAAAGCGAGAGGTTTCACTCTCACCAAAACTGTCCAAAATAAGCCCACTGTCGCCTGCCTTCCCTCCTTTGGGACAATGACTCCCATTGTTGGGGCGGAGACATGAGCATCTCAACATTATATACAGATCTCTGGTGTAGGGAAGGCACAGAAAGGAGCAAAGGAGACGAGACCAAAAATACATGAGAAGAAATGGACATAAACGCTCATAAAGAAATTTTACCCACAAAAAAAAATGATGCTTGTGATACAGGCATTTGAAATATATTGTGCAAAAATATACATTCAAATTACTCAAATGTATTTTATATATCGCCCTAGCCTATGCACAATTCACTACATAGGATCTATGTAACAGACATGAAGCCTGTTAACAATTCAGAGGCATGAGGGAAAATTCTGTCTCCTGTCCTAGAGCCTATTTCCCTATCCAGTCCCAATCCAACTGAAACCCAAAATCCTGACTCCTGTATTGCATGAACATTCCTAACTTTATTCTGTAATCCATTGGTTATATTTTCAAAGCACGTCTCTCACCTATGCATGTTAAAATACCGCTATAACATGTCTCGTACTTTCTGCCCATGATAGAGCTTCGGTAGAGAATGTGTGATCAACAAACAGTATAATAGTAGATATGGATATTTTTTTTAAACACAGTTGGTCCCCGTTAAGATACTTTTGGCCATGTTGTCTATCAAGGTATGTGGACATCTCGAACATCTCATTCCAAAATCATGGGCATTAATATAGAGTTGGCCTCCCCTTTGCTGCTGTAACAGCCTCCATTCTTCTGGGAAGGCTTTCCACTAGATGTTGAATCATTGCTGCGGAGACTTGGTTCCATTCAGCCACAAGATCATTAGTGAGGTCGGGCAGTGGTGTTGGGTGATTAGGCCTGGCTCACAGTTGGTGTTCCAATTCATCCCAAAGGTGTTTGATGTGGTTGAGGTCAGGGCTCTGTGCAGGCCAGTCAAGTTCTTCCACACCAATCTCGACAAACCATTTCTGTATGGACCTCGCTTTGTGCATGGGGGCATTGTCACGCTGAAGCAGAAAAGGGCCTTCCCCAAACTGTCACCACAGAATTGTCTAGAATGTCATTGTAGGCTGTAGCATTAACATTTCCCTTCACTGGAACTAAGGGGCCTAGACCGAACCATGAAAAACGGCCCCAGACCATTATTCCTCCTCCACCAAACTTTACAGTTGGCACTATGCATTTGGGCAGGTAGTGCTCCACTGGCATACGCCAAACCCAGATTATTCAGTCGGACTGCCAGATGGTGAAGCGTGATTCATTACTCATGAGAACGCGCTCTCACTTCTCCAGAATCCAATGGCGGCGAGCTTTACACCGCTCCAGGCGACACTTGGCATTGCGCATGGTGATCTTAGACTTGTGTGCAGCTGCTCGTCCATGAAAACCCATTTCATTAAGCTCCAGACTAACAGTTCTTGTGCTGACGTTGCTTCCAGAGGCAGTTTGGAACTCGGCAGTGAGTGTTGCAACTGAGGCACTCGGTGGTCCTGTTCTGTGAACTTGTGTGGCCTTCTACTTCGCAGCTGAGCCGTTGTTGCTCCTAGACGTTTCCACTTCACAATAACAGCACTTACAGTTGACCAGGGCAGCTCTAGCAGGGCAGAAATTTGACAAACTGACTTGTTGGAAATGTGGCATCCTATGACTCTTCAGTACTCTATCATTCGTAAATATCAGTTTCATTTGCTCTGTAATTTTTACATAGTGGTGCAGCCTAGCCGACACAAAGGCACAAGCGCTGCCATAGTAACCATATCTTGGTTTAAACGGTATAAATGGGCACTTGTGTTTTTTGCTGTACTTCTCTGGATAAATATGAATTATTCCCAGCATTGAAACTTGGTAGATTTTCAGGGAAATATGAATCCCTAGTGAGAACAATGAGGAGGAGGATGGAAAATAGCTGTCCTCCGGCTACACCGGGGTGCTACCCTAGAGGGTGCTGTTGAGCTACTGCAGACCATTGCAAAACTGTTTTAAATGAATCAGTTATTTTGTGACGTGAATATATTTATATAGTTTTATCTAAAAAGGATAACTTTTTTAATGTTTCACTATTTTTATGAAATTCATTGAGTAATATGGTCCTCATCCTTCCTCCCCCGAGGAGCCTCCATTGCTATATTAAGTGATCTGGTTTTTACTATTTTATTAAAAAAGAAAAACATTTCAGTCGGCTTGAGAGCCAAAGGGTGCCTAGGGAATGGAACGGAAGAGAACTTGGTTGGCCTTCAAAGCAAAATCAATATGATTCTCTGCCAGTGCTGATATTGCTGCAGGTGGATTTCAAGTTGTGCTAAGAATTGTACATGGTGCATAGTTTTACATCTTTGCCAAAGCGATAACTCACCTGTCATTTTTCAGTCATGAAGTGGTGTCAATATATTGATGGGAGGGCTATGATAATGATTTGTATTACTATCAAAATGCATGCAAAACAAGCTATGAGGCTCTCATCTACCCATCCTCTGTATTGACATACATTTCTAACTGACTATTACTGCTGTGCACTCTTTGCTGTTAAAGATACAGGTAACTGCTACAATAAAGGAAATACTTGAGAAAAAGGGATACAAAATATATTGAAAGCAGTTGCTTCTACACAGCTGTGGTTCCTGAGTTAATTAAGCAAATAACATTCCATCATGCTTCGGGTCATGTATACAATTTTGGCTACAATGGCTAGAAGAAGAGGTCTCAAAGGAGCATAGGGGGTTTAAAGGGTGTTTGTGTGTGTGTGTGTGTTAGAGTATGTGTGTCTCAGTCACTAGATCTCAACCTAATTGAACACTTTTGGGAGATTCTGGAGCGGCCCCCCGAGACAGCGTTTTTCTACCACCATCAACAAAACACCAAATGATGGAATATCTCGTGGAAGAATGGTGTCATGAGTTCCAGGCCCTTGTAGAATCTATGCCAAGGTGCTTTAAAGCTGTGCTAGCGACTCATGGTGGCCCAAAACCCTATGAACACACTTTATGTTGGTGTTTCCTTTATTTTGGCAGTTACTTATCTACTCCGTTCTGTGAAACATACCTGTACTCTTAACATTTACCCATCTAACACAAATGAGAGTGAAAGCCTCGCATGTACAGTAAAACTGAATTACCATTAGCCTATAGATACTGATTAAGGTCCTTTGGAAACTAACTGCTGTCAGTTGTGAGGACTGTGTGTGTTATAATAAAATGTTTAGCAGTGGTGTAGTGGTGCCTGGAGAAGTGGGTATACTCTAATTTTGCCCAAAAATTTCCAGCGAAGGAAAGGCGCCCTGTGTGAAAACGTCTATGAGAAAGGGTGACAAACTGAATTACCTAAAATTATAAATCCCATGTTGGTCTTTCACAGTCAGGCCAATCCAAGCTGTACTGTACAAGTAGACTTATAGTAGGCCTACTATTGAAACAGATACATGAGGTTGTCAACTCAGTCAGAAATTCACAGCTTTAAGACTTTACAGGTTTTCAGGTTTTTCTTCTCAGTTACACTTTTTTTAACAGAAAAACAACAAAATGGAAAGTCCATAACAATGCTTACACCACATCAGGAGACCACTTTTAAGGTCTGGGATGTTTTTTAAATGTAGTTACCCTTTAATTCAAGTGTGCAGGCACCTAGAACTGTTGTTTGGTTTTTGATGTGTTTTGGTAGCACATGAAAAGGTTTGAAAAATAAATGCACACTGGATTGATGCGAATAATGATATCATTCTACTTTGTAGCTAGTTTAACTGAGAAGGTTTTTGGGGAAGCCCTTCCATCTACCGGAAGACTGTTGCCCTTACATACTATCAAATAGCATTTTGGAACCATCACGCGTAGGGCTACTGTCGTGTGTACATTTCTGCGCCTACAATGTGAAGAAATAATAGTTTATCAACATGTTAAGCTAAATATTCTGATCGGTTCCATCAGCCCTATTCATTGATAAGGTGGATACCTCCACTATCACTACTTTGATACTTATCCATGGGGATTAAGAAGTGAGTGTACGCACTGGGATATACCCTCCACTACACCACTGATTTTCAGTGATTCTGTGTATGATATCCAGAGCACAGGAGGTTGGTGGCACCGTAATTGGGGAGGGTGGGCTCGTGGTAATGGCTGGAGCAGAATAAGTAGAATGGTATCAGATACATCAAACACATGGTTTCTATGTGTTTGATGCCATTCCATCTGCTCCGTTCCAGCCATTATTATGAGCAGCCCTCCCCTCAGCAGCCTCCACTGATCCAGAGCCTGTTTTATCTATACTGTACTGTAATGAAGATCCCGACCATGTTACTACAGGCAGCTCAAGGCCCACCATCACCCCCAGCAACCCCTACCTGGTCATTCCACTCAATGCCCCCTTCAGTCTGCGTTGCCAGGGTGACCAGGTGATGCGGTGGCAGAGGGAGGACCGTCCAAAGCTGAGGGGCGAGGTGCGGAGTAATGGGGCGTCCGACCTGGAAATCCCCAAAGCTCAGCCTGTCCACATGGGCCGATACATCTGCCTGGAGGAGAGCAGCGGAGAGCAGAGCTCTGTCTACGTCTTTGTCAAAGGTGTGTGTTTCTGACTCAACATTCATGACCCTGTGTGCCTGTGTGGGCATGTGAGATGTGTATGTGATATGATTGAGTTCTTATGTGTATCTGGGTATGAGGGAGTTTGTGAGCCAGCAAGCTAGAGAGAGAAAGAGAGGGGTGGGAGAAAGAATGCACATGAGAAAGGAACCTGTTTTTCTCTGATCTTGTAAAACATTTTTTGAGGCAGAACAAGTGATAAAACCTTTTCTGAGAAGGGCATTGTTTGAGGTTGAGTTTGTGCATGAAGGTTTTTACAAGTGTCTCCTGGATCGATCGGTATTTGGATCAGTCTTCAACACCACTTAGACAAGTGACATGACTATAGGGCAGTACATCTAGATAGAACTGCGTATTTATTGGAAAGTGTGTGTGTGTGTGTGTGTGTGTGTGTGTGTGTCAGTGATTGATTGATTATTGCCTAAAGAGCAAACTGGATCTGTATCAATGTTTGGCTAACACAATTGGCACCATCTCCTAATCTGTTACCTCAGTATTATACATACTATCTCCTAATATCTTCTCTCAGTATTATACATACTATCTCCTAATTTCTTCTCTCAGTATTATACATACTATCTCCTCTCCTAATCTCCTCTCTCAGTATTATACATACTATCTCCTAATTTCTGATAGCTTCTGAATTGCTTTCAACACTTGTGGGGGGGGGGGGGGATGTAACTGCGGCAGCCTAGCAGAAGATTTGGAGGCGTGGTTTATTGGGGGCATGGCTTTCAGGTTGTTCATTTTGGCTACCCATGAGAGTGAATGTCATTCCATGTGCTCTATTGTAATCGACATTCAAACATAAACTTCTACACTGCCAGGTTTTGTAATGATACTGGCATAACTGCACGTGATACTGAAGACAATACAATATTGTGGCTACTAAATATAAAAGTATTTAGTAAAAAAATATGTTTGTTAACATTATTGAAGAAACTTTCTAAATTTACAGGGAGTTTAGTTAATTGCTTGTAACACAATTGAATAAATGCGTAATTCCAAATCAAAAATGTAATGAGATTTTGGACAGAATTTGATGTATTTACATGAAATCTTAATTTGTATGTGTTATTTTGTAGGTTGAACCAAAGGGGAAGTGTTGAAAAAAAGAAATAAGTTGCAACTTGAAATATAGGTTTGATAATAATCAAATAAAACAGTTGCCATTAAATAATATATTTGTTTTCAGCAAATGTAGTTTTTATCAATTGAGAACCTAAGTGATTTAAAAAAAAGTTTGTACAAAAATCTTTGGATTGTCTACCTGTGGTTGTTTTCATACCACAATGTTGATTTTAAGTTGTTGTTTTGGCAGATCCTGATAATGCCTTTAGAAAGACTATGGTGTTCAGTATCCTAACTCGTGCGGGAGACAGCGCCTCCATCCCCTGCCTAGCAACTGACCCGGGCGTGGTCAACCTGAGCCTGGAGCCGTGTCATGGCGGTGCCCTCCCTACTGGCCTCCACTATGTTGCCAGCCTGGAGCGGGGCATGGTTATCTTCGACACTCAGAAGGCCTTCGAGGGCTGTTATATCTGCACTGGCAGACTTGGCAGCGCCCACGTTAAATCACATCACTATGATCTGAATGTGCGCCCAGGTAAAATAACATTATTTGTGTTCTAGGATGTGAAGTACAGTATTCAGATCTTTTATTTGATATTCAACCTTTTTTATCTCAGTCCCAGACGCGGCCCCTGTGATTGAGATACGGGAACCCAAGAGGGTGATCCTGACACGGGGCCAGACTCTTACCCTGACCTGTAGCACCACCAACGTCAACGGAGACATCAAGCTGAAGTGGGCCGCACCGCCCGGCACGGTGAGAACCCTTTGCCCTCTCTCTGCGGGGTTGGCCAGGGAAGCTGGAGGGATACCATGGACAGATCTCCAACAAATTGACTGAAAGAGAGATTGAGATTGGAATTTTATTGGAAAAGCTGAAAAGATATATGTCAAATTAGGGGATATGAAGTCATAACAAAAGCTCTCAGAACAGTGTTTGTAAGATTTAGAAGGGACTATAGGAGTTATGAAGGGTTTACAAGAGAGTCCAAAACGCTCCAAGACTGAAACTTCAGTATCTTGAGAAACCAGTGTGATGGGAGGTTGCAGGACTAAGTTTGTGTGTATATTTACTGAGTCTCAGGCTCGTCACAGTGAGGTGTGTGTTTACGTCTGTGTGTGTGTGTGCGCGTGTGTGTGAGAAGTTAGCCCTCCTGTCCCCCTGGCCGGAGAGGGAAGGAATGCAGCCCAGGCCAGGATTAACATGGTTCATCTCTAGACATCTCTGGGTGTTGATTGACAGGATGCCGTGTGGGCTTCGTATCCACAGCAACCGGCGGTGGAGAATGCCTCACGCATTCTGACTGAGCCCATCAAACACGTCCGTAGCGCTAGGCTCTACATCAACTCCGTCAGGGCACGGGATTCTGGGAGATATCGATGTGAGGGTCAGAATGAGAAGGGGATCAACTCTGAGTCAATCTGGCTGGACGTCTATGGTGAGTAGGGCATTACAGTGTATGGCCCATTATGTAAAACCACTGCTGATCAATATTAAAATTCTCAATTTGAATGGGTTGTATTATGTATTTCCATGACGTGAAGCTATCGCGACACTAATTTGAAAACCTAAGTGGAAATTAAGTGGTTTTGTTTAGAATACATCAAGGGCATTGTGATGTCATTGTGTCTGACGGGTGGGTTGTTTGTCTTCCAGATAGAGGATTCATTCATCTGACTCCGTCAGACAACGGCACAGTGCGTGTTCGTGCTGGTGAGAGTCTGTCCCTGCATGTGGACATGGAAGCCTACCCCAAACCACACACCTTCACCTGGAGCTTCTCAGGCCAGCAGCTCAGGAACACCTCCGACCATGTCATCACCACACAGAACCACCAACATAGGTACACACACACACACACACACACACACACACACACACACACACACACACACACACACACACACACACACACACACACACACACACACACACACACACACACACACACACACACACACACACAGTCTTGTGCAGCTAACCTTGTGGGGACATACAATTCAAAATCCAATTTTCCTTAACCCCTATCCCTTACCCTAACCTTAACCCTAACCCATAAGACCAAAATGTAACCTTAACCCTAAACCTAACACTAGCTGCTAACCCTACCTCCTAACCCTAACCCTAAACCTAATTCTAATCCCTAGAAATAGCATTTGACCAAAATGTCCCCAGTTGGTAAAATGTTTGTTTGTGTACTATTCTTGTAGGGACTTCTGTTCCCCACAAGTATAGTTACACACACGCACACGCACACACACACACACGCACACACACACACACACACACACACACACACACACACACACACACACACACACACACACACACACACACACACCACACACTAGAAACAAATTAGTGCCTCAGGGCTTTTAGTGAGTGGAAGTTTTGTGCAGTTAAACTGTGAGCAAATAACTGTCTTTCTGGTGGTAAATAACCATGAGGCAGTTTCTGACCTCGGCAGAGCACTGGTGGCTTATTTAAAAAAATCAGCTTCTATAATGTGAGTTGTTTTTTAAATGTTGTTGTTGATTCAATCACCAGGTACAACATTGTGCTGAGGCTGGTGCGTTTGAAAATGTCAGAGAGTGGAGTCTACACCTTTTATGCCTCCAATGGTGACGCATCAGTCAATCAGTCATTTTCGGTCTACGTAATCAGTAAGTCGTAACATGATATTCTCTCAATGGTTTCTGTGCCCTGGAGCCACACATACATTATGTAAGGGAATGGGTAGTTAGAGACTTAATTTCTACATGCTATCAATATGATGTAAGTAATCATTAACAGGGTGTGACATTTATGACTAGATTTTCACAGATTATTCATCATGTTAAAGCCCAACCACTTATTCCCCTCCTCCCCCCAACCATCAAAACAGTAAATCAGAGCATTACAGTTAATTCATGTACAGGCCCATAACTAGGGAAAATAGTTGAAGATATTAGTTTGCCAATTTACTTCTAATCCATTTGTTTATAATCACATGCTTTGTAAACAACAGGTGTACACTAACAGTGAAATGCTTACTTACGGGCCCTTCCCAACAATGCAGAATACAATAATTTAAATAAATTATAATAATAATAGAAAAAATATTAACACAAGGAATAATTACACAATGAGCAGTGATAGCTTGGTTTTATACATGGGGTACCAGTACCAAGTCGATGTGCAGGGGTATGAGGAAATAGGTAGGGGTAAAGTGACTTGGCAACAGGATAGATAATAGACAGCAGCAGCAGCGTGTGTGATGAGTGTGTAAGTGTGTGTGCCTGTGTTATGTGTGTGTGTGTGTACGTGTTGGCGTGTAAGTATGTGTGAATGTGAATCCCCACCTGGCATCGTCACTAACATCTCTGTGCCTCTGTCAGGTAAACCAGAGATTGTATCTCACGAGGGCCCGGTGGACGGACAGGTGCGATGTGTAGCTAAGGGATACCCCGCCCCACAGATCACCTGGTACTACTGTGAACAGCCCTATATGAGGTGACAACACACACACACACACACACACACACATACTCACAATGGCATGCTATGATTGGACTTCGTTGATAGATCAAGGGAATTTTGAAATGTAACTGTATTTACTTAATGTTATTCTAAGAAGATATTTGTTTCAACCCTCAGTAAGAGGGGTTCAACATGGTCTAATTATCTTGACCTTCCAACAGTAGAAGCAGATGTGGGATTGGACAAGCATGACTTGATGGTGGACTGAAGGGAGATTACCCTTATGTGATTAAGGATTGGGCAGAGATGATTTGTGATTGGTTTGTTGGCTTGGCACGAGAGGACTGTGTTATGATTAGGGGATTGGACAGTATGTTCTAGGAAGTTCCCTTTCAGTCAGCCAGTATAACATACTATGGGGAGTCAACGACCAATCCTATTCAGCTAAAGCAAACTGGCTATAATCCTGGGGCTTGCATTTCCAAAGTGTTTAGATTTTTGGATTTCCTGAAAGCTAACTACTTTCTGCTCTGCTTGTGTAGCTAATACTTCCTTGTCTGTGTAGGATTTGTGAGCTGAAAACCCACTACTTTCTACTCTGACAGTTCTTCCTTGCTTGAGTAAAATGGCCAGTAGTAAGAATAAATTCAAAAAGGCTAAGCAGCTGAGTTTGAAAATCTGACCGGGGCATGTGGTTTCACAATGAAAATTTAAGATACTCACGAGTGCTGTCCTTTTGCCTGCGGTGGAAACACACTCAGCAGGCTTTAGTTCAGATCAGTTCGTGTGACTATTGTCTCCAGCTGGGTTCAACGTCCTTTGGGAGTCACGCTGACTTTGTGAGGAAGGTTGGTGGTCGGCATTGATAGAGGTGATCAATGCCGAGTTAGGCTCATTCCGGTTTCTCTGGCAGTGTTCAGAGTCCGGATTCCGGACTATCCCTGATTGACTCTGGAGGGTTTTCAGAGTATGAATTGGATGACCTCAGTCCGGGGCAGTCAGAAGCCCCGGCTGTGGATTCGGCGGGGAGAGTGAACCATTGGTGGTGAAAGCACCTTTGGTGTTTTTCTCACCCTCAGTGGAGTTCCTCCAGGTTTGGGGTAAGGTGTTTACCTCCTGTCCCTGCAGCAGTGAGTCGTTGCTTACCCCTGTGTAAAGATTCTACCGATGAGTGGCGAGTTACTTAGCTTCAGAGGCTAACAATGGGTCTATTCCTAGCTCAGAGGTCCCTGAACCCGGTGTGGGCCGGGTATCAGAACACCCAGTTCCTTCCCCACATTCGGACACTCGGTTGTCAAGAGTGGTGGATATTTAAAACAACTTTTTTATCCCAGTACCTCAGGGTGGCATTCTGCCCCTTCAGGATATAATGTATGCGAGACTGGCAGCGTGTTCTATCAAGTGGTGGGCAGGCGCAGTTTCACCATGGTTGATAGGACAGTGGTGAGGGGCTACGGTCTGCAGTTTGCTGTGCATCCTCCTCCTTTTCGTGGAGTCATTACGTCATTGGTCTTCAAGGTCCTAGCGCCTGTCTTGAGAGAGGAGATTTCCTCTCTCCTTCAAAAGCACGTTTTTCGGGTGGTTCCCATGTCAGAAGTACAGAGCGGTTAGTGCAGCCGGTACTTCGTAGTTGCCTAGAAAATTGGAATATTGCATCCTAATCCTGGACTTACGTGTTTTAAACAAGCACATCAAAGTTCAAAATGCTCACACTATGCTGGCTATTGCAGTCGGTACATTCCAGCGATTGATTTACATCATAGATCTGAAGGATGCATATTTTCATGCGCTATACATCCTCCCCACCTATCACCCCACACCTTTTCTATGGCTGTGGAGGTGGCTTTGGCACCGCTTCGGTGCCAGGGGTCAGAGTATTATCTGGGTGATTGGCTGGTCAAGTGAACAGGTGGAGCTCCATACTGCCACCCTGGTTTTGCATATTCAGTCTTTGGGGTTCATAGTGAATCCCCAGAAAAGTTGCTCGGCGCATTCAGTTTCTGGATCTCATAATGGCATCAATTCTGAATTGTGTTTTTGTCCCAACAAAGAAGGGTCGCATTCAGGCTCTGTCTGGCACAGTTTCAGCTGGGGCACTTGGTGGTTTTCTTGCTTGTGCCTGTGATTATTGGGTCTGATGGCCTCTATGACAGCTGTGGGGCCTCTGGGATTTCTGTTGATGCATCTGTTTCAGCACTGGGCGCATCTCGCCACTGCCATCGGTTGCTCAAGGTATTCTGTCATGCCTAAGGGTGTTGACTCCTTGGAGTGGTCCGCAATTGCTGTGTCAGGTGATTCAAATGGGCCGGGTAGTGTCCCGCAGGGGTGGTCACGACGGACGTATCCTTACTGGAGCGCTGTGTGTTACTCGGCTACTCGGATTTGGTCAACAGCGCAAAGGCCGCTGCATATCAACTACCTAGAGCTACTGACTGATTTGCTAGCGCTGAGGCATTTCCTTTTGATGTTGGAGGGCCAGCATGTGTTGGTAAGGTCCGACAACAGGACGGTGGTGGCATACATCAACAGGCAGGGACGGATGATGTCTCTCAGTCTCCTCACCTGGCCCATTATCTGCTCGTATAGAGCAGTGCGCATGCCCTGTTGCAGAGGCCAACATATATTACAAGTTTTCTCAATTTGAGTGCAGATCTACTTTTAAGGGAACGTCCGGAGTGGGGACTACACTCCTCGGTGGTGGCACAGATTTGGGACCGGTTCTGCATGGCCGATGTAGATCTTACGCATCGCGAGTAAACGCGCATTGTCGTCTGTTCTTTTCAATGAGGTATCTGAGTGCTCCATTGGGAACGGATGCGTTGGCGTATCAGTGGCCTCGGCCTCTGCTCTATGCGTTCCTCTAGGGGACCTGATTCAGGCCACCGTGCAGAGGGTCTGTCAGGAGGGTCTGTTGTTGATTCGGCCCAGACAACCCAGATACCATGGAGATCATTTGAATACAAATACAAAAAAACCAACAGAAAAACAAGAGACTCAAAATTGAGTTCAGATGCTTCCTGTTTCCAATGATCATCCTTTTTCCACATTGAACATTTATATGGCAGCCATTTCGGCGTGCCATGTAGGGATGAACAGCTCTGCCCCAGGGTCTCATCCTCTGGTGTGTGCACTCGGAGCAGGGTCAAAGCCTAAGGCACTGACCTGGTGTTGGTCCTGGACGCTCTGTGTGAGCCTCTGTTTGAATCATTAGAGTCTATGGACCTGAAAGTACTTTCCTTCAAGACTGCCCTGCTATTTATGGCCTTGGTGTCAGCCAAGCCTGTTGGGGGGACCTCCAAATGCTATCAGTACACCTTTCCTATTTGGAGTTTGCGCCTGTTGACTCCAAAGTGAGTTTACATCCTGTGGTGGCATATTTCTGCTTTACCAAATGAGGAGTTACAAACTTCACACACCAGTCAGAGTTATACTTAAACTACATATTTTTTTAATAGGAGCTTTGCAATAGCCTTTTTGACTTTCAATGATGCGCTATCTCTAATGAACCATTGAAAAGTACCACCAGAAAAGTACAAAGATCTTTTATAGCCAAGATACACCCCTTTCAACTTACATGACGAACCACAGATCTTAGTGACTGTTCACAAATAAAGACTTTTCCTTTAGAAAGGAGTATCCCTTAGCCAGATAACATTCACTATAAATTATCGTTCAGTTTGGTCCCTCAGACGAGGTTCTAATCTCGTTCCTGGTACTTCATAGTACAAAAACACCAACTCATCCAATGGCATATATCAATTATCAACTTTAGATACCCCCATCTCAAGTAATCCCATTAATCACGCCATCCCTTCACATGGTTTAAGAATAGGTAAAGACACATTCACATATGAAGACAATGTCCCATCCTGTCCTCTTCGCTTTCTGATATTCTGCATAGCACCAGAGACATGTGGAAGACAAGCCTGACCTTTCCCCTCTCTGGGCCCCAAGTGACTGAGCCCCAGCTGAGGGAAAAGTGCAACTGCCAACACTATAGTCCAAAAGGATACATTCTAATGACAACTATCTCACATAAGCATATTATGCAAATAAAACATCTTAATTATCTATGTTACCCAACTAATTCTGATTCATCCACCACAATCCTAATGCAGTTTCTCCCTAGGTTATGCCTATGTCTTACAGTTCTTCCCTTTCTCACCTTCTCTGTTTGCTTTGTAGCATGGCCTGTGTCCGGTGCACAGTTTACACGCGTATATAGATTTGAACAAGGATGTCCGTGTTGTGAACAGCTTTTGCAACAGTTCTGGTCAATGTTATGCAGCTCGCGTGCGAGCGCTTTACCAAGTCACAACAGGTGTTCTCGTTTTAGACCTGCGATTACAGGTACGAGTCCTGACATTGCAGGCTCGTAATGTAAGTATTGTTCTTGGAACCATGGTGTCTATGGATTTGGGTTGCAGTGACAGCGTGTCAGTACACATAGCCATGTTGCAGCAAGTTCTCATGTCCCCTCATGTATGTTATACCCAGTGACCAACTGAAAGGGAACGGACAGTTATGAATGTAACTACTGTTCCCTGAAGGCGGGAACGAGGTATAACATATTTTGGCCTGTGCCTTCAGGGGGTTTGGGTTCGCTGAAGAGCGGTATTGAATTGAGGAAATGGATGTGAGCCCCGGTATTATAGCCAGGAAGGAGGAGCTTCCGAGTCTGGCTCGGCATCTATTGGCCCATTGGGCGTGCTTTCAGTAGGCTGCAGGTGAATAGGATGGGTCGTTGACTCCCCATAGTATGTTATACCTCATTCAGGAAACAGTAGTAATATTCATAACTTCACTCTATTTATAATAAGCATGGCAACACCAATCCAAGCAAACTCTGGCAATGAGTCAGAGGTGATTGGCTAGTCATTATCCTATCGCTTTCAATTATGATCAAAACGACTTAGAGAGTTGTCCAACTCAAACAAACATGCGTACAGTTACCTTTGAAATGTTTGTTTACATAAGGCACAAGGTGATGGTATGGAATGTGCCCCCCCCCCATATTTTTGTTTTATTGAGATTGTTTTCACTTCTTGTACCTCTAAAGTATTGTAGTAGATGCTGACAGGAAGGAACATACAGTATATTCTTTAGTTTGGTGTGGAAGACTGGCATTGTATGGGGATGGACTGATTTAGCCTGGCACAGTGAGGTTTTATTTAGACATTTAAGACCAATGTATGCTTGTATGCGTCATGCCCCAGCTTTGTCCAAAGACTCTCTGTACCTGGCTGTTGTTTTGAGGGCACACATGGTGAACACATGGGCAACAATTCCTTAGTCTCCTGTTTGTTTACTCATAACAGCTCATTCAACCATTTTACATTTACAACTGCTGTGTTCATAGAGCCACGTGAAACAAGCAACATTGCATTAAATCTACTAAAAACGACATCCAAATGCAGTCACATTAGTTTGGTTGACAGTTTGTCCCATCCCTCAGGTGCTCCCACCAGATGAATGCCACTCAGGAGGAGCAGGACATTGTCACAGTGACATTGTTGAGTCCCTCCTTTGGGAAGACGGAGGTGGAGAGCAGGCTGAACATCACCACGGGAAGATTCCACACGTTGGAGTGTGTGGCCACTGTGGAGGGAGAGCAGGCCTACACACTGTTCTCTATCAGTGGTGAGTTGTGGTGACATGCGCACACACACACACACATAGCAATATACAAATGAGTGGGGAGTTGTTGTAGATTAATTTTTTAATTTTTTAATAGATAATACTCAATACGAAAAAACGGAATTAATGTCAGTAATGCAGTACTAAGTCTCAGCTGTGTTACATTCAGGTCACTGTCACGTGTGCCTCCTCGCAGACCTCTAGGTCACCAGGCTGCTCGTTATGGCGCACACCTGTCACCAGCGTTACTCGCATAATGACACTCACCTGGACTCCATCACCTCCTTGATTACCTGCACTTTATCTGTCACTCCCTTTGGTTTCTTCCCCAGTCGTCATTGACTCTGTTTCATGTCGCTGCGTGGTTTGTGTTTCGTGTTTATTGTTTTGTTTATTTATTAATACACTCACTCCCTGTACTTGCTTCGCGACTCTCAGCGCACTCATTACAGTCAAGGTCCATTCAGGTCAGACTGCTCCCATTATGTCTGAGCTGAGGTGCAGCGTTACAGCTGTTTCTCTTTATGTGGCTCAAGGTCATGTAAGTGATCCGCACCATCAACCCTCTTCAGCTCAACTCGAAGGATTTCGCAATTATAATCCACTGATTGTTTACGAAAGACTTGGGTTTTTGACATAGATCTTACCCATAAACAGAGGTGCAATATTAAGCATTGATTATAGGGCCGGAGTCTGTTTATATAAACATAGGTGGGGAGCGATAACACAAACCTGTGTGATGTGTGATAATGTCTCATCACTTACTAGCAGAAATGATCATCAGTGGTAGGGGCATAGTGTAATTTTGGAACGCGAATCCAACTTTCTAGAACATCCTGTTTATATACTGTCTGATGCGCAACTCTAATATGACGGCAATTGAAACCAGAGTGAGAAGAGAGTTGTCTTAGCGTGGCTATGGAGAATGAGATTGCGATGGTGTAGAGGAGGAGGAGAAGTTGCCTGGACACATCGGGCATGTGGGTGGCATTATGGACGAGGAGTGTGTAGCCAGGCAGGACAGGCTTGTGGGAGCTTGTGCCCAGGCCTTAGTGCTTATTGGAGCAGGGCAGACCCGCAGAGACTTGCAGGGAAGTCTGGACAACAGTTGGAGCCCTTGCCACCCTGAATGTTTAAACACTGTGGGAATTTTGGACGTGGCCAGCCAAGGAGGCAGGAAGCTGTAGGGAAAGAATAAAGGGATGGAGGGAGAGCTTTAAAAGCCACTGACAGGTTTACAGAAGATTAGTTCCTGCAGACTCTGCATTCTGAGATGATTTGAAATGGAGAGAAATCCTCTTATGGCTAAAGAGCTTATTACACCTCGTGTACAGAGCGAGGAAAACAATAACACCACAAACCGCTACAGTACACAGAGGAACAGACTTATTATACAGCAGTTTACACAACAACAGCAGCAGTACTGCGTCATGCTGTACAACACCACAGCATGCTACATACTGTGCAGTGTCTTCGGAAAGTATTCAGACCCCTTGACTTTTTCCACATTTTGTTTGGTTACAGCCTTATTCTAAAATTGATTAAATATTTTTTTTTACATCCTCAATCTACATACAGTACCCAATAATGACAAAGCAAAAACTTTTAAAAACATTTTTGCTAATTTATTAAAAATAAAAAACTGATATCACATTTAAATAAGTATTCAGACCCTTTACTCAGTACTTTGTTGTAGCACCTTTGTCAGCGATTACAGGCTCAAGTCTTCTTTGGTTTGATGCTACTGTCAGCGTTGTGTGTATAGGTGGCAGGGAAGTCAGGCGCAGGAGAGTCAAAATGAAGTGTAAATGGAGTCTTTTAATAAATGTCAACAGAACATGCTCCATAACACTAAAAGGTACAGACATGAAAAAACATGGGTACGAGAACCCGTCGCGCACCAACACAACGAAATAACAACACTGACAATAAAACAATCTCTGACAAAGACATGATGGGAAACAGAGGGTTAAATACACAACAGGTAATGAATGGGATTGAAAACAGGTGTGTGGGAAGACAAGACAAAACCAATGGAAAATGAAAAATGGATCAATGATGGCTAGAAGACCGGTGACGTCGAACGCCGAGCACCACCCGAACAAGGAGAGGCAACGACTTCGGTAGAAGTCGTGACAGCAACAAGCTTGGCACACTTGTATTTGGGGAGTTTCTCGCATTCTTCACTGCAGATCCTCTCAAGCTCTGTCTGGTTGGATGGGGAGCATTGCTGCACAGCTATTTTCAGGTCTCTCCAGAGTTGTTCGATCGGGTTCAAGTCTGGGCTCTGGCTGAGACACTCAAGGACATTCAGAGACTTGTCCCGAAGCCACTCCTACTACGTTGTCTTGGCTATGTGCTTCGGGTCGTTGTCCTGTTGGAAGGTGAACCTTCACCCCAGTCTGAGGTCCTGAGCGCTCTAGATCTCGCTTTACTTTGCTCCATTCATATTTCCCTCAATCCTGGCTAGTCTCCCAGTCCCTGCCGCTGAAAAACATCCCCACAACATGATGCTATCTCCACCATGCTTTACTGTAGGGATGATGCCAGGTTTCCTCCAGGCGTGACACTTGGCATTCAGGCCAAAAAGTTTAATCTTGGTTTCATCAGACCAGAGAATATTCTTTCTCATGGTCTGAGACTCTTTAGGTGCCTTTTGGCAAACTCCAAGTGGGCTTTCATGTGCCTTCTGATCCCCAATCAAAGACAAAGATAGACAGCTGCCTCTGATTGGGAACCATACTCAGCCAAAAACACAAAGGAATAGAAAACATAGATTTTCCCACCCAAAAACACAAAGGAATAGAAAACATAGATTTTCCCACCCGAGTCACACCCTGACCTAACCAAACATAGAGAATAATAAGGATCTCTAAGGTCAGGGCGGGACAATCTGGCCACTCTACCATGAAGGCCTGATTGGTGGAGTGCTGCTGAGATGGTTTGTCCTTCTGAAAGGTTCTCCCATCTCCACAGAGGAACTCTAGAGCTCTGTCAGAGTGACCATCTGGTTCTTGGTCACCTCCCTTCTCCCCCGATTGCTCTTCCTAGATACAAACATTAGCTCCTGGAAGAGTTTTGGTGGTTCCAGACTTCCTACATTTTAGAATGACGGAGGCCATTGTGTTCTTGGTGACCTTCAATGCTGCAGACATTTTTTGTACCCTTCCCCAGATCTGTGCCTCGACACAGTCCTGTCTCTGAGCTCTACAGATAATTCATTCGACCTCATGGCTTGGTTTTGCTGTGACATGCACTGTCAACTGTGGACCTTAAATAGACAGAAGTGTCCAATCAATTTAATTTACCGCAGGTGGACTCCACAATCAAGTTGTAGAAACAGAGCTCAATTTTAAGTTTCATAGTAAAGGGTCTGAATACTTATGTAAATAAGGTATTTCTGTTTTTAATTTTTAATAAATGAGCTAACATTTCTAAAGACCTGTTTTCGCTTTGTCGTTATGAAGATTTGTATTTATTTAATCCATTTTAGAATAAGGCTGTAACCATAACAAAATGTGGAAAAAGTTCATGGGTCTGAATACTTTCCAAAGGTACTGTGACTATAACAGGAATTATGTAGGTAATAATATACAAAGATATTAACAAAATACAGAAAATAAAGTTTGACTCAAATAATAGGATTACTTTAGCGTGATTACCACATAGCACTCTCCACATAAGAAGCCTAATATAAAGCCAAACATAAGATCTGATCTCTTCCTGTGTTTCTGTCATTCTCTCATAGTGCTTCTCTCCTCTCTCTAACGTCCTTCACTGATATCTCTATATCTCTCTGTGTTGTGTGTTTGTCCCTACAGAGAGAACAGTGCCCCATGAGCTCTTCACCCCTCTGCTGATTGGCTTTGTGTCAGCAGCGGCCCTCCTCTGTGTCATCCTCATAGTGCTCTTCTACAAGTACCTGCAGGTAACTCACCTCTTCTCATGCATGTCACACCCACTTCTACTGCAGGTTACACACCTGAGTATAAAAATGACACACAGTAACTCACAGCCAACGATAAGGTACAGTATCTCAGCATAAACTGTGCTGAAGTACCATGACTGATGTGAGTTTTATGGCATCCTCTGTGCTTCTCCTAATATAAACTCCCTGCTTGCCTCACAGAAACCGAAATACCAGATCCAGTGGAAAGTCATTGAAGGTATCCACGGAAACAACTATGTGTATATTGACCCTACCCAGCTCCCATACGACCACCAGTGGGAGTTCCCCCGGGACAAACTGCGTTTCGGTGAGTTCCTTGGCTTAGGAATAGCACATTTAATCATCACCAAGCGGGGAGGTTGCCCCAGACATCTTTTACAGTATATCCGTCATCTCTAATACAGGAATATATGATGTTTAGTTTGTTTTTAGTATTACCCAGGTCTATTTAAGATGTGTAGTATCAAGTCATAGCAGCAGTTGTTGAAAGTCTGTTTTGTTTTGGTATTTGGAGCCAGCCAATGTATCTTTGCGGGCTCATAATGATGGATGCACACCCTATTTACAGACCAATTGGTTACAGTTTTACACTTTTGCAATGGCTGTGAGCACACACTAACTGCATGATGTATTTAATGTAGCTGTTTTCTTTCATAAACAACCTCAACCCCTCCCTTTAAGCAAATGTTCTGTTGTTTTTGGAAATTTTGAAACCACCCCAAACAGGATTCTGCGTGTCCTGGTGTCTGCTTTCCCCGCCCTTGCAGGGTAAACCTGGTGATCGTTGGTGCAGGAAGCAGAGCTAGGATGTGGGAGGGGAACACGATGGAATAACATTAGTCTGTCTGTGTTCCATGTCTGTCTGCAGGGAAAACTCTGGGCTCCGGAGCCTTCGGGAAGGTGGTGGAGGCTACTGCTTATGGAATGTCCAAAGCTGATACAGTGATGACAGTGGCGGTCAAAATGCTCAAACGTAAGACCGAAGTGATGACACAAGTGATAATAAAACATTTCAGAGTAGCTGCGTTGACGAATCCTCTGGAATCTTCTTCCGGATAGTTAAACAACCGAAGCTTCTGCGTATGAGCGGTATTCTCTCCCCCTCCGCTGCAGCAACATATCAAAGACACGCAGGACACCGACAGGCAGTCTAAATAGTGATTTAACGTTGTTTTTCATCATCATTGCAAACCTTGATTGGTTAAACAGGAGGCAGAGGCAGTCAGCTTTTAACGGTTCTATGTTAGTTGTGATTAAAACGCTGATTGTTTTTGCCCCAATGCAATGTGTAGACTGCGTCCTGCTTGTGCTACTGAAATATACTTAGTAACAACACACAGAGAAAGTTGTAACCTACATCCTAAATTAGCCTACAAAATACACTGAGTGTACAAAACATTAAGGACACCTTCCTAATATTGAGTAGAGTTGTCTTAAGGCTTAAAAATCCTTCTTTGGCCCCCCGAGTGGCGCAGTGATCTAAGGCACTGCATCGCAGTGCTAGCTGTGCCACTAGAGATTCTGGGTTCAAGTCCAGGCTCTGTTGCAGCCGTCCGTGACCGGTAGACTCCATGGGGTGGCGCACAATTGGCCCAGTGTTGTCCGGATTAGGGGAGGATTTGGCCAGCAGGGATGACCCTGTCCCATCGTGCACTAGCGCCTCCTGTGGCGGGCCAGGTGCAGTGCACACTGACACGGTCGCCAGGTGTACAGTGTTTCTTTCGACACCTTGGTGCAGCTGGCTCCGGGTTAAGTGGGCATTGTGTTAAGAAGCAGTGTGACTTGGTTGGGTTGTGTTTCGGAGGACGCATGGCTCTTGACCTTCGCCTCTCCTGAGTCCGTATGGGAGTTGCAGCGATGAGACAAGACTGTAACTACCAATTGGATACCTTGAAAAATGGGGTAAAATAAAAAAATAAAATAAAAAATGCTACTTTAATTAACCGTTTTCCTCCCCTTCATCTACGTTGATTGAAGTGGATTTAACAAGTGACATCAATAAAGGGTCAAAGCTTTCACCTGGTCAGTTTATGTTATAGAAAGAGCAGGTCGCCAGGTTGCTGTTTTGTTCACTCAGTGTATATATATTTGTGGAATGTCCGTTCAACCGCAGCTAGTTTTTATACCAGCTGTTCAGAAATAGAGACATAGGCTACATCATCATGTCGATCAAATGGCTTGATGACAAGGGTTCAGAAGAGGGTGAGTAAAGTGAACACACGCACACAGCGTGATTCAGTTCTTTAGCTCTGGGGAAGAGGCTTCCAGGGTGGCGGTACCGGGTGGGTTACCTTCGGTCGCGCAACCTCAGACAAGTTTAATGGCAATAAAAAGAGACACATGTTGGTGATAAATCAGTTTATTTTATGGTGTCTGACTAATCAGACCTGGTCAAGTCACAGTCAGAAGACCCCTGGCCCGAATGATGATTGGTGAACACCCTCAACAGATATTTGACTAAATATATTTCAGTAGCTATTGAGTATGTGTGTGTGTGTGCGTGTTTGCATTGATATATGTATGCTTGTGACACCGACAGTGGCCAGAGGTGTTTGTGCTAGCACGAGGTGAAACTAGCACAAGCAGATTTCCTTTGATGTTTTCTTTGATGATGACTTTGAAGCACTTTAAAATGATCACGTTCCGATGGTTTTTCCACAGCCAGTGCCCATGCCACTGAGAAGGAGGCGCTGATGTCAGAGCTGAAAGTTCTCAGTTACCTCGGAAACCACATGAACATCGTCAACCTGCTTGGAGCCTGTACTGTTGGAGGTAAGGGGCAGAATGTTTGGAGGACTGTACCAACCATAGAATAAGAAGAGTTTATCCAAGACTAGAATTAGGGTTAAGTCTATGGTATCATCAATCTGAATGGTGATGGTAACTGGTTTGTCAGAGGTTTTTGAGAAACAGTGATAACCTGAACACTCCCTCCTTTTATCACCAATTATTTTATGGCTTGTTGAGCATTGGATCATGCTTTATGATGTAGGAGTGGTGATCCTGAAACTTACTGTGATTGTATTGGTGTGTCTATACGTCAGAGTATTTTGTTTATCTTTGTTTGTCTTTTGTGTGTTGCTTCTTTGTGTTCTATTTCTACAGTCATGTGACATGGCAATTGTGCTCCTTGTCTTCAGGCCCAACCCTGGTGATCACAGAGTACTGCTGCTTTGGTGACCTCCTGAACTTTCTGAGAAGGAAGAGAGAGACGTTCTTTTGCTCCAAGCTAGGGGACGACTGCTACTACAGGAATGTCATGCTGCAGAGGGGAACAGCTACAGCTGGGTCAGTGTGGCCCTTTTACAATTACAAGGAGAGGGTGGTAGTTGAGTGGTGTATAATTATCACAGCACAGTATGTAAGGTATGTATGTGCTGTTGCTTATGTCATCTCACCTGCTCATGGAAGTAAATACCACTGCCGCTGTTGAAAATTCCCCAATTGAACTAAGCATGAAGCACTCTTTGTTGTTATTGAGAAAACATACTTACAGTTAATGTATCTGGAGATTCACAATTTATGTAAGGGAGGATTTCCTACCCAGTGTGTAGGAGTAATATGTAGTATTGGCGTGGCAGCTGAACTGAGATCAGACTGCTCCTTTCCTCCTCACAGAGACAGCAGGAATGGCTACGTGGATATGAGGCCTTCTGTCACTGGCGTCCTGACAAATGGCTTCTCCTCAGAGAAGAGGCGCTCGATGCGCAAAGCAGGCAAGACATCCACTCTGATATTCATTGATAATTGTCACATTTATAATTTCAGAGTGAATTCATACAACCTTCAATGTATCTCCCTCTATAAACAATGAAGCCACCTTTCTACACAATGCTGTTCTCTCTATATACCTCTCTAACTATTTTTGCTCCATCCTCTCTCTTTCTCTCAGGTGGTTCCAGTAGTGAGCCAGATGTTGTGAGTGAGATGCTCCATGAGGACGGTCTCTCTCTGGACACAGAGGATCTGCTCAGCTTCTCCTATCAAGTGGCCAAAGGCATGGACTTCCTGGCTTCCAAAAATGTAAGCCCTTCATGTCCTCACCGAAGATATCCTGTCCTAATAAGCTCCTGAAACCCCTCACCACCAGCTATCTAGAATTACAGGTCTATATTGTACTCTGCAATTCAGTCCAGCTAGTTAAATCCAGGATGGTGGACCATGTTAATGTCCAACCATTCTCTGGAAAGCACCCTTTCCACTGGTATTATTGGTTCATTGTATGAGATTACATTTAGACACACACTAAGATACACACACACACACACACACATTAGTTCCATCCTCTTTCTTTCCAAACAATACCAGGATCACATTTCCATGACTGGTCAACAGGTCCAGGATGCATGTTTGAGCATGCTACTGAAAAATGTATAAGGCATTAAGGCAAGCGGACACCAGACTACACCCAGGCCCTGTATTAGTATCTGGGTGTGTATGGAACAACTTTTGTGAAAGAAAATTCTCTGTCACAATGTATTAGTAGTATTGAGTGTTCTACAGTATGTTATGTTACCTTGTGCTGTCTTATTGCATTATGTTTCATTATTTGTGTGTGTGTGTGTGTGTGTGTGTGTGTGTGTGTGTGTGTGTGTGTGTGTGTGTGTGTGTGTGTGTGTGTGTGTGTGTGTGTGTGTGTGTGTGTGTGTGTGTGTGTGTGTGTGTGTGTGTGTAGTGTATCCACAGAGACCTGGCAGCCAGGAACATTCTCCTGACCCAGGGACGAGTGGCAAAGATCTGTGACTTCGGCCTTGCTCGTGACATCACCACTGACTCCAATTATGTAGTCAAAGGCAATGTAAGTCTGCCCCATCACTCGCTGTAGATCTCAATATGAGTTATAGATACTGCTTTGGACATTTTGCAGTGAATGCCGTCAAGCACAGGCACTGTATTGATATAAAGCGTGTTTGTCAGCTACAGTGCCTTCAGAAAATATTCCACATTTTGTTGTGTTACATAAAAATACAAATGTCACCCATCTACACAATACCCCATAATGACAAAGTAAAAACGTGTTTTTAGAAATGTTAGCAAATTAAATACATAAATATCTAATTTACATAAGTATTCACACCCCTGTCAATACATCATGGTTTCCCAAATCCGGTCCTGGGGCCCTGGCTGTACATTTTGGTTTTTGCCCTAGCACTACGCAGCTGATTCAAATGATCAACATTTGACGATGATTGGTTATTTGAATCAGCTGTGTAGTGCTAGGGCAAAAAAACTAAATGTGCACCCAGGGGGTGGGGTTCCCAGCACCGTGTTTGGAAAACCCTGCAATACACGTTAGAATCACCTTTGTCTTTCTGGGTATGTCTCTAAGAGCTTTGCGCACCTGGATTGTACAATATTTGCCCATTATTATCTTCTACATTCTTTAAGTTCTGTCATATTGGTGGTTAATCATTGCTCGACAACCATTTTCAAGTCTTGCCATTGATTTTCAAGAAGTGCACCTATTGGTAAATGGGTAAAGCAAACAGATATTCAATATCCCTTTGAGCATGGGATATTATTACACTTTGGATGGTATATCAATACACCCAGTCACTATAAAGATACAGGTGTCCGCATCCTTCCTAACTCAGTTGGCGGACAGTGAATCTTCATAACTGTAAATCTGCCACTCGGGAACATTCACTGTCTTCTTGGTAAGCAACTATAGTGTAGATTTGGCCTTGTGTCTTAGGTTATTGTCCTGCTGAAAGGTGTATTCATCTGTTTCTGGTGGAAAGCAGACTGAACCAGGTTTTCCTTTAGAATTTTGCCTGAAAATAGTCTAATCTTCATGACTAATGTTCAAATTTTGACGTCAAACAGTATCAAGGTTTTGGTCTAATGCCTCTAAGAATGTTAGCATAACCGTGTTCATGGAGCTCTCAACTAGCCATTCCATTTCTTTTTTATCCTAAAAACTCCCTTCCTCTCCGGCAACTGAGTTAGGAAGGATGCGGACACCTGTATCTTTATAGTGACTGGGTGTATTGATATACCATCCAAAGTGTAATAATATCCCATGCTCAAAGGGAATATCTTTTTGTTTTACCCATCTACCAATAGGTGCACTTCTTTGCGAGGCATTGGGAAAACCTCTCTGGTCTTTATGGTTGAATCTGTGTTTCAAATTCACTGCTCGACTGAGGGACCTTACAATTATCTGTATGTGTGGGGTACCGAGAATTACTGTATAAAATAAATAATTCAAATACTGAGCTATATTGTATGCCAAAAAATGTGGAAAATATATTATGATATAGTAATACATTTAACAAGTAATATTTGTATTTCTCAAAAGGTAAGAGTAAAAATGATTGACACCCTTTCAATACCTCACCTTCACTGAGCCTAACATCACTGAGCCTTTAAAAAAAGGCTTAGCTTAAGGTCAATGGCATCATGAACATTTTAGCCAAAACCTCGTTACCTCTGCCAGGAGGCTGAAACTTGGCTGCAAGTGGATCTTCCAGGAAGACAATAACCCCAAGCATACTGCACAATCCACAAAGAAATTGTTAATTGGCCACAAAATCAATATTTTTGCAATGGTCATCTCAGTTTCTGGATTTGAAACACGATAAAAACCCGTGTTTTGAATTGAAGAGGGCAGTCCATACGAGCAGACGAAGGATATCAAGGATCTGGAAAGATTCTGTATTGAGGAATGGTCTAAGATCCCTCCCAATGTGTTCTCCAATCTCATGAAACATTTTAGAAAAAGGCTCGGTGACGTTACCCTCGCAAGGTGAGGTATTAAAAAATTAAAATATGACTTGTTAATTGTATAACATAATATAATTTCCCCCCAAAATGGTGCATACAATTTAGCTCAGTATTTGCATGTATTTTATACAGGCATTCTTACTCATCTTATCAAGGATGTCAATGTTGGTCCCATCTGTATATTTGGTGAATGTGACATTTTAATGCGCACTCTGAGACAGCTGTGTGTTTATGAATTACTTGAAATGTCACTGGTATGGGGTCACCAGATACAAATGTCTCAAACATTCAGCACCTTATGGGAGTTTTAACCTAGGAAATACATCTCCTCTCATACTAACGCAAAAACAAGCAATGCTGAACATTGGTTTGAAATTCCAGATCAGCAGAATCTGCATGAACCATTTCCCCTCACCGGTTCTCAAGCCTCCACAGCGATGGATGGAGATGATGGACTACTTCAATAGATTTGCTTTGATGAATTTTCTGAATAGATGGAGTACGTCTGACATATTTGACTGGTTGTGATGGTTTGTGTTCCACGCAGGCTCGTCTCCCAGTCAAGTGGATGTCTCCGGAGAGCATCTTTGAGTGTGTGTACACATTTGAGAGTGACGTGTGGTCCTATGGCATCTTGCTCTGTGAAATCTTCTCACTCGGTACTTGCATACACATTATTCTCTGTGTGTGTGTGTGTGTGTGTGTGTGTGTGTGTGTGTGTGTGTGTGTGTGTGTGTGTGTGTTTTTCATTGATTTTTATTATCTTATTTCCTATTTGGCCTATAGGAAGCAGTCCATATCCTGGGATACCTGTGGACTCAAAGTTCTACAAAATGATTAAGGAAGGATACAGAATGGATGCACCAGAGTTTGCACCGAGTGAAATGTGAGTGTGTGGTGTGCGTGTCTAAGTATCTTGAGAAAGAATCAGGGAGTAGGAGAAGTGTATGCGTGGGTGTACTATGCATGGGTGTGAATATGTGGGATTTGAGCAGATGGCAGATTTTATGAATTTGTCTTCACCAAAAGTTCATATTAAAACTAAAAACATTAACACTTAGAGAAAGAACAACTGTGTGAAAATATTTGTATTATTTTATTTAACTAGGCAAGTCATTTAAGAACAAATTCTTATTTTCAATGACGGCCTAGGAACAGTGGGTTCCTTGTTCAGGAGCAGAAAGACAGGTTTTCACCTTGTCAGATCGGGGATTCGATCTAGCAACCTTTCGGTTACCGGCCCAACGCTCTAACCACTAGGCTACCTGCCGCCCCTGAACATGTGACTGCTGTGGTTTCAGGTATGAGATAATGAGGTCGTGCTGGGAAGCGGACCCCTTTAAGAGACCCTCCTTCAGCAAGGTGGTGGAGAGGATCGAAAAACAGCTGTCAGACACCACCAAACACGTAGGTCACTCTCATCTAACCTGCTTGTGTACACATGTTGACAGACTATGGATTTAAGTTATTCACCAGCAGTCATTTCTATATTCTGAGATTTTTTTTTAAGTACCAAAAGGTCACCATACTAGACGTAGAAGCACCTTGAGATTTTGCTGTATTTAATAGTAGCGAACTACTATACAAATTCAATAAAATATTACCTGCCCTCTTGTTTTAGTAACATGACTGTGTGCTCCTCCACTGCAACCACCAAGGGCCACATGTTAAGGATACCACCAGACTAGTCAGCCCTCCATCTGTATAGCAGTTGACACACAGAAATGTTCAACCCTCCATTAATGCACGCACACACTCACACTCACACTCAGTACCCATTGAACGTGACACGAAGGCTAGAGGAGGAGATTAATATGATTGATCGATCACTCGTGCCCAATCACCTCTTTCACTGTGTCATGTCCTCTCTGGTGCGAGTGACAGGGGTGTGAGGTCAAACTAACAGTCTCCTCATGAACTCGGCTCATCTCTCACTTCTGAAACATGCCAGTGAGCTCTGAACACAGAGCAGGTCTTCTCTTTTCACGCCTTCCCCTTCACACCTTCAGACCAGAGGGCTACACTGTCATCTCCTTTCCTCACCATGCTGCATGTTGCTTACGCAGTACGTAGAACTGCAATGAAAACACATCTCCAACACTATGAAAACACCTCTCCAACACTCTTTTGCTCTGTTTCTCTTCTCTGTGTAGATCTATCTGAATTTCAGCTCCAAGTTTCCAGTTACAATAGGGCCCCAGGGTACCAGTGTGGACCAGGGGACACAGAATGCCAACGTCCTGCGTCTCAACTCGGTGGGCAGCAGCAACGCCTCCACTCAGCCTCTATTGGCCAGCGCCAGCGACGACGTCTTCCTGGAGGAGATGGGCACCAGGCTCAGGGTCCACCGGGTGTAAGGCCACGCCCGCACAATGGCTGCCCCATAAAGTGCCTGTTTTGTGCAGCCCAAACACCCCACCACACCTATCCCAAACATATACTATGTCTAGCTATTAGCTTCCCCCTTCAGACAGAGGCTTGAAGAAGGACGAGGTCCTCTCAAAACCTCTGCTCCTGGCGCCTTTAGTGCATGGACGAGACCTGTCACCCACTGTCTCCATAGTATCTGGTCCTGTCTCTCACAAGCTTGGATATAGTCACACTGTCTTTACTCTCAAGGCCATTGAGCTACTGTGTATCACGTTTGTGCTGTTAGAAATGGACAGTGTATTTTATAGCTCCGGAGCAGTGCTATTTTCTGTGGACTTTTCTCAATGTTGCTTTCACCGTTTTTAAATATGTTTCATACAGTGTTTATGTTTGCTTCACATTTCTGTTGTCAATGTTAAACTGAATGACTATGTTTTTGTTGTTGTTTTGAATTACGTTTTTATCTCAAACTAAATCTTATAGCGTTGTCAATGGTTGGAGCGCAATTATTATTTGAGGTGGAGGCACTTCAATTTGAACATCAGTCCAGATGTAGACATCATGTAATGAAGCTTTCACCTTTTGTCTGCTCCACCTTCCACCCTTTAAGAATTAATGTCAGTATTATTCCACATGTTCAGTTTTGGTGACTATGTGATGGAGAGACATTTTGTCAGACATTTCTAGGGCCAATGGTTTAAATGACATTCAGTGGGCTAAGTCTTATCACTTGATTAGATTGAGATGTTTTAAGTATGGTACTATGACTTCCTATTTTAGTTGATGTCCCTGTGTATATATGTACATATTGACCTTGGGTATGACTAGTAATAAGTGTATGATGTGAGAGGTAGCATTCGCTTAGATTCCGCCTGGGAGGTTGCCTGCTGGAGATTCCTTGTAAATATGTAAATATGCTTCTGGTGTCGGCACCTCTTCTGTCCTGTAGCGTATGTGTGACCCTTGTTTACATTTGTCATCAGACAGGTACTGCTGTATCACTTAGTACTGTCTCCAAAGACGGGGGGGGGAGGCTGAAACAGTGCATGGTTATAATGAGCATACTGTACAAGGAAACAGGCGATCACTCTTCAAGGTATTAGCCATTTGATCTTTTCTACTCATACAGATTGTCAAAGAAGGCTTTCTGTTTTGAGGTAAAGCCAGTGATGCTTGTTTCAAATGCCAATGTGGAGCTTGCCGTACAGACCGACAACCGTTAAGCTAACTGTTCTGAGAAAAAGCCAATTTGAAAGTTAGATGTTAGAGGTGTTTAGTCTGACCAGGTGGTGACATGTCTTATAGCTCCCAACAGTCCTGTGGATAGTAGCGTCAGTGCTCCCGTCCCAGCAGTCAGTAGCTGATTTCTCAGCCATCCCTCTACTCTTTGTGTCCAGCTGCTTCCTCTGACGGAAGTGCTACTTCCAACATCTCTCAACCAGGGCTCTGTATCACTCCAGACTCCCATCACTTGGACTTCCCTCTTCCCACACTGAGATATTGTTGTGAAGAGCACCTGGAAAATGCTGTCTGAATGACTGAAAGGGTGTGTGTGTGTGTGTGTGTGTGTGTGTGTGTGTGCGTCTGTATGTGTGCTATTTGTAGGTGCCACTGAATTAAATGTATGAAATCTACCCAACAAACTGTTCAACCCGGTCCTTCCCAAAGCTGGATATTTGTAAATATGTGTGAATACAATGTCAGTAATGTGGATGCTGTCTTCATGTTTTATTTTATTTTCTATTGATATGGTACATTTAATGCACAACACTGATATGCTGTAATCTGAAAAATGTCTTACCAGAAATAGATACACAGATACGTACACCCACATAATATTTACTGTACATCTTCTTCTTTGGAGATAAGCTGCTTGTTTTTCTGTAGATGTGGTAACTACTGTAAACGTACTGTTCCTGTACTGTACATAGTCTTTGTTTGGGCTTTGCTGTAGAATGTATTATTCCTTGTGTAGTGTCATTTTCCCCTTGGCTTGGCACTAACCATTGCATTCTGTCTTCAACAAGCAAGCCAACACATTTATTTCTTTTGAAACGCTTATGGACAGCTTTGCCTTACAAATCAAGTTGGTTTTCAACCCGAAAACAGGAATGCCTTGTCCTTTCATGGAAATGGCAAATATTGTCTAATTTGGCTAATTACAAGAAAGAACAAGTAGAACTGTAGGGCAATAACTTACATCAATACTCTGCTCTTTCCCTTATGCCACATAGAATAGGAAACATAAAACAGGTAATTACACAGTAATAACACTGAGGTTACATGGTTATATCTGTGCCTTTCATCACACTGTTAAAAAGCACAATCAAAATATTGTCTGATTATCCCTAACAATTTTACTCTATAATGGCTGATACAATATGACGGCCGATACAATATGACGGCCGATACAATATGACGGCCGATACAATATGACGGCCGATACAATATGACGGCCGATACAATATGACGGCCGATACAATATGAAGGTTGTTTTAGAAAGGTTAGAACATTTGTATATTTCCCTATACAAAGTTATTTTGTGCATTTAGTTGTATATTTATTTTACTAGAGGCAATGTTTGTTGTGCACATTTGCAATGGGTTGCTGTCTCTTGTTACTGTAATATAAATAAAATAAACGCATAAAATTGTTTTGTTAATTGTGATTTGTATTAGATTTGTATTTGTCTTTTTTCATGACATTATTTTATATGTGTGCAGGTTAGTTGTTTTGGGTGGCATTGCTGTCTTCTTTTTTGATCCAGTTTGATATTCTGGTGGAGTCATTTTATTTAACATGTCACATATTGATTTGTCCCTCGTAGATCTGAGGGACATATTGTCAGCCATCTGTGTCGAGCCTATGAGCAGGTGACGCCTCGGGGCACCTCACTGACGAGCTCCTTCCCATGCTAGTGTACAGTCATTCTAGTGTATAGCCATGGACTGTATCTGTTTTTAAAATCATGTTTCCTGCTCCAGAATGGTCAGGGTCTTTGGCTTGGGTCCAGCAGGGGACATCTGGCTTTAGGGGAACACCGCGAGGACAGTGGTTTGTCCAGTAGGCCAGGCCGGTGTACGGACAGACGGAGGGGCTTTGTGCGTGTCACTGCGTGGGCTGAGTCCATTGTTCTAGCATATATCTGATAAGAGGGACAGGAAATCCCACCATTGATACTGAGTGGTTGAATGAACACGTTTGTGAGACTGAGTGGTCGCTTAAAGTTTTTAAAAAACAGCTGAGAGAGAGGGAAGAATCTTCTCTGTAATATTTCCTCACATGTTTTGTAGATCATTGAGAGACTGACCTTTGACAGGAAACGCTGCTCACCCTTGAGCTACTGTACTGTGGGTCTGGTATGGATTTCTATATGGCCCAGTTGGGATTTTGATATGTATTGCTGTCACAATACAGTCTAATTAGGCTCAGTGTGCTGCACCACTCTTTTTTCTCTGTTCATCGTCTATCCTTCTCTCTCAGTGAGGGTAGAATTCTGATCAGGCCCTCATTCCAGCACAATAGTCTCATGTGTTTTCTAACAGCCTCTGGTAAATGATACTTCTGACCAAGATGGAAAAACAAACATCCAATTGTGCCATGGCAGTTCCATTGCTTTTTCTCTAGCATGATTGGATTACAAGGGCAGAGTGCCAATATGTGACACACTACACTGAGTGTACCAAACATTAGGACAAGCTTCCAAATATTGAGTTGCACCCCTCCCCCCCCCCTTTTGCCCTCAGAACATCCTCAATTCGTTGGGTCATGGACTCTACAAGGTGTTGAATGCATTCCACAGGCATGCTGGCCCATGTTGAATCCAATGTTTCTCACAGTTGTATCAAGTTGGCTGGATGTCCTTTGGGCGGTGGACCATTATTGAAACACATGGGAAACTGTTGAGTGTGAAAAATCCAGCAGCGTTGCAGTTCTTGACACAAACCGACGCACCTGGCACCTACTACCATACCCCGTTCAAAGGCACTTAAATCTGCACATATACACAATCCATGACTCAATTGTCTCAAGGCTTAAAAGTATTTATTTAACCTGTCACCTCCCCTTCATCTACACTGATTAATGTGGATTTAACATAGTGGCATCAACAAAGGATCATAGCTTTCACCTGGTGAGTCTATGTCATGGAAAGAGCAGGTGTTTTAATGTTTTGGATACTCAGTGTATAGTATGTCAATAGTACACAATGTGTGTGTGCGTGCGTGTGAGTGATTATTTATTTGACATTTTGCAGTATGAAAGCTCTTGAGGTGCAGCCTCTTAATTTCAAGTGTGCCCCCCCCAACAAATGTATACTTAGGCCTAGATTCAATAAGATCAAGGCTTAACCGGCGAAAGACGACACCGCATAGCTGATGTTTTGGCAGTGTCAGAGGTGGAACTGCTCTCGTGATCATTGTCAAGAAACCACGCCCATCCCACTCACCTTAGAACTTCAGAACGAGAAAGTGTAGGCTATATAGAAATAATGAGGATCTCTATCAGCCTAATCGAGGTGTAGATTACACCGCACATTTGTGACAATGTTGCGTTAGGAGGTAGGTGAAGGAGTCAGGCACAGGAGAGCAGAGATGTCTGAGATGCGTACTTTTAATAGGCAAGTCCACCAAACACAGGTATGGCACAAACCAAAAGTCAAACGCCCTCGACAACAGAGACACCCGTTACTCACGCAAGGAGGAACAAACAAAGCTCCTAAATAACACACTCTTATGAATGGGTGAAACCCAAAAAATTTGGCACAACCTCACCGAGCTACATCACACAGAAATTAAGGCAAAACCAGGTGTGAAAGAACCAAAGACAAAGCAAGCAGAAAAGGAGAAAAGGATCGGTGATGGCTCGCAGGCCGGCACCGCCCGATCGGGAGAGGTACTACCTTTGGTGGAAGCCGTGACAGTACCACCCCCCCCCCCCCGAGGACGACACAGGGAGGACGAGGTGCAGGGCGATCTGGATGGAGGCGGTGAAACTCCCTCAGCATAGATGGGTCCAACATGTCCTCCACCGGCACCCAGCATCTCTCCGCCTGTACCCCTCCCAAGTACTGAAGGCCCCTCACTCGATGCCTCAAGTCCAGTATGGACCGAACTGCATACGCTGGCGCCCCCTCAATGTCCAGAGGGGGCGGAGGGACCTCCCGCACCTCAGCTTCTTGAAGCGGACCGGCCACCACCGGCCTGAGGAGAGACACATGAAACGAGGGGTTAATACGGTAATAAGGGGGAAGCTGTAACCTATAACACACCTCGTTTACTCTCCTCGGGACTTTAAACGGCTACACGAACCGCGGACCCAGCTTCCGGTAGGGCAGGTGGAGGGGCAGGTTTCGGATCGAGAGCCATACCGGTCCCCCGGTTCCGAACACCGGGGCCTCGCTGCGGTGGCGGTCAGTGCTTGCCTTCTGCCGCCCTTCTGCCCGTTGAAGGTACCCATGGGCGGCCTCCCAGGTCTCCCTCGAGCGCCTCACCCAATCGTCCACAACAGGAGCCTCGGTCTGGCTCTGATGCCATGGTACCAGGCCCGGCTGATAACCCAACACGCACTGGAAGGGCAACAGGTTTGGGCCATTTCTGCCCATGGGATATACTTCGCCCACTCCCCTGGCCGGACCTGGAATTTAGACCTCTATAGTCAATGCACGGACGTAGACCTCGCTCCTTCTTCTTCACAAAAAAGAAACTCGAGGAGTTAGGTGATGTGGAGGGCCGAATGTACCCCTGCCCCAGAGATTCAGAGACATATGTCTCCATAGCCACCGTCTCCTCCTGTGACTCCTGGGAAGTGCAGTGTCGACCAGGAGATTTATCGCACAATCCCCTGGTCGATGAGGTGGTAATTGGGTCGCCTTCTTTTTACAGAAGGCAATAGCCAAATCGGCATATTCTGAGGGAATGCGCACAGTGGAGATTTGGTCTAGACTTTCCACCGTCGTTGCACCATGGAAAGCACTACACACCTGCCTGAGCACTCCTCTGACCACCCCTTTAGAGCCCTCTGTTGCCACGAAATCTTGGGGTTGTGACGGACCAACCAGGAGATCCCCAGCACCACCGGAAACGCAGGAGAATAAATGAGGAAGAGATTCATTCTTTCCTCATGACCCTCCTGCGTAACCATTCCCAGTGGAGCCATGGCCTCCCTGACTAGCCCTGACCCTAATGGTCGGCTATCTAAGACGTGTACTGGGAAGGATTTATCATCTGAACAAGGGCGAACCCTAAACAATGCACAAAACCGCGGTCAATAAAATTCCCTGTTGCGCCTGAATCTACTAGCGCCTTATGCCGGGAATGAGGGGAAAGTTCAGGAAAATAAATTACACATACATGTGACCAACAGGGGGCTCTGAGTGAGCCTGGTGCCGACTCACCTGGGGTGTCCGAGCAGTGCTCGGCCTGGCGTCTCGACTCCCCGAAGGACCCCTCCAGCACCGGTCAGCAGTGTGCCTCTACGACCACAGCTGGTACAGGAAAGCGCTCCTCCTCCGGTCGCCCTCGCTGCAGCACCTCCTAGCTCCATGGGCATTGGAGTGGAGGGGCTGAGGGATAAAACCGGCAGGACCGGATCCGGACGTCCACGGGTCGCCAGCAAGTTGTCCAACCGAATGGACATGTCTATCAGCTGGTCCAAGGAGAGTGTGGTGTCTCTACAGGATAGCTCCCTACGGATGTACTCATGCAAACTGCACCTATAGTGATCGATCAGGGCCCTGTCGTTCCATCCCGCGCCAGCGGCAAAGGTCCGGAACTCTAGGGCGAAGTCCTGTGCACTCCTCTTCTCCTGCCTTAGATGGAACAGCCGTTCACCTGCCGCTCGGCCCTCAGGTGGGTGGTCGAACATGGCCCAAAAGCGGCGGGTGAACTCTGGGTAGTGGTCCCTCGCCGAGTCTGGATCGTTCCATACCGCGTTGGCGCACTCCAGGGCTTTGCCTGAGAAGCAGGAAAGAAGGGTGTTCACGCTCCAACTTCCCAAAGGAGCCGGGTGAACGGTTGCCAGGTATAACTCCATCTGGAGTAAGAACCCCTGGCACCCGGCCCGCCGTCCCATCGTACTCCCTCGGGAGTGCGAGTCGAATACCACTGGGACCAGGCAATGAAGGAGAGGGTTGTGGTACTGGTTGGAGTTTGGCAGGCTCACCAATCGCTGCAGCTGTACACAGCCCATCTGTAAATAGCCCACCCAACTACCTACCTCATCCCCATATTGTTTTTATTTACTTTTTTTGCTCTTTTGCACACCAGTATTTCTACTTGCACATCATCATCTGCACATCTATCACTCCAGTGTTAATTTGCTAAATTGTAATTACTTCGCTACTATGGCCTATTTATTGCCAATACCGCCTATTCCTTTTGCTCACACTGTATATAGATTTTATTGACTATACTTTTGTTTATCCCATGTGTAACTTTGTTGTTGTTGTTTGTCGCACTGCTTTGCTTTTTCTTGGCCAGGTCGCAGTTGTAAATGAGAACTTGTCTCAACTGGCCTACCTGGTTAATTAAAGGTGAAATAAAAAAAACAAATAATAATAATATGGCAACTATTGTCTAATAATAATAACAATGACATAATAATTTGTATTATATTATAGAAAATTACATTAAAATCCCTAAAAATAATTTTCTCCTAATAGGCCTAAAACTAATAAAAACAACTGCTACAACTACTTATGCAACTAATAAAAGTACCTATAATATATACATACACTACCGGTCGAAATTTTAGAACACCTACTCATTCAAGGGTTTTTCTTTATTTTTACTATTTTTGACATTGTAGAATGATAGTGAAGACATCAAAACTAATATATGGAGACATGTAGTAACCAAAAAAGTGTTAAACAAATCTAAATATATTTTATCTTTGCGATTCTTCAAATAGCCACCCTTTGCCTTGATGACAGCTTTGCACACTCTTGGCATTCTCTCAACCAGCTTCATAAGGTAGTCACCTGGAATGCATTTCAACTAACTTCTTGGTGACAGGGGGCAGTATTTTCACGTCCGGATGAAATGCATGCCCATATCCAACTGCCTGCTACTCATCCCCAGAAGATAAGATATGCATATTATATTAGTAGATTTGGATAGAAAACACTCTGAATTTCTAAAACTGTTTGAATCATGTCTGTGAGTATAAAATAACTTATTTTGCAGGCGAAACCCCGATGACAAACCATTCAGATTTTCTTTTTTAGGTCACTCTCTTTTCAATGGTTTTCATTGGGAATCCAGATTTCTAAGGGACCTTCTTGCAGTTTCTATCGCTTCCACTGGATGTCAACAGTCTTTAGAAATTGGTTGAGGTTATTCCTTTGTGTAATGAAGAAGTACGGCCATCTTGAACGAGGGTCACTTGACTTGTACTGTTAGATAGAGGGGTGTGACCAGAAAGCACGCTTCAGTTTGTTTTCTTCCTGTATTGAACACAGATCATCCCGTCTTCAATTTTATTGATTATTTACAACAACAAAAAACTAAAGTTGTATTACAAAAGTAGTTTGAAATGTTTTGGCAAAGTTTACAGGTAACTTTTGAGATATTTTGTAGTTACGTTGCTCAAGTTGGAACCGGTGTTTTTCTGGGTCAAACGAGCCAAAAAAAATGGACATTTTCGATATATATCGATGGAATTAATCGAACAAAAGGACCATTTGTGATGTTTATGGGACATAATGGAGTGCCAACAAAAGAAGCTCGTCAAAGGTAAGACATGTTTTATATTTTATTTCTGCATTTTGTGTCGCGCCTGCAGGGTTGAAATATGCTTTCTCTCTTTTGTTTATGGAGGTGCTATCCTCAGATAATAGCATCTTTTGCTTTCGCCGAAAAGCCTTTTTGAAATCTGACATGTTGGCTGGATTCACAACACATGTAGCTTTAATTTGGTATCTTACATGTGTGATTTAATGAAATTTAGATTTTTACAGTAATTTATTTGAATTTGGCGCACAAACAGTTTGTTCTTAACATTTGAAAAACAACTTTCTTAAATTCCCTGTGTGAATTAATGCCCTGATTTCTATAGGTAAATTGAGATACTTAGTCATTTGCACAAATTAACGCATTCAACCAAAATGCATCTTTCACATTTAACGCAAGTGCGGTGATCTGCCTTAATTGACATCCAGATCATTGGAGCCTGTGGAGCAATTGTTGGGTTTAACAGCCTTATTTAAGGGTAGAACGGCAAATTATTCCACCTTGCCGGCTCAGAGATTCAAACCAGCAACCTTGTGGTTATTGGCCCAACACTCTTAACCGCTAGACTGTTATTCAGGTCAGTTGGGCCTTTGCATATGAAAGATCTTACTTCAACCTCATGATGTACCCTTGGAATTGTGTCATTTCTGCTGCTGTTGTCGAAAGGAGTAGTGTGAGTCTTGTAAAGTTAGGTGTTCCATAATATATAGGGAAATTGGTACCATTGCAGTTGTCTTCTGTTGTGGAGTGACAACCAATTTAGTCATTCATACATTGTGCAATGATGTGTCTTTTAATTGCATCCAATAATTAATCTGCAAAGATTGATTTAAATGACATCTGATTCGCAAAGTAAGGTCTTACTTGTGTTTGGATAGATGACATCACCATAGTCTAGGATAGGAAGCAGCAGTTGGGTTACTAAGGTCTTTCTAATGGATACAGTAAAACCCAAGCTTATAGTTAATTATTTTATAATATAATCAATATGCTT
This sequence comes from Oncorhynchus masou masou, assembly GCF_036934945.1. Lineage (NCBI taxonomy): Eukaryota > Metazoa > Chordata > Actinopteri > Salmoniformes > Salmonidae > Oncorhynchus > Oncorhynchus masou. Next base: position 45,351,879 of record NC_088226.1, on the reverse strand, counting down.
TCCAAAAGGTCATTCAGAATCTATCCTCAAACTCAGATATTTCAAACCATCAACACCTTCAAGCAGGGCTTCCGAGTGGCGCAGCAGTCTAAGGTACTGTATCACAGTGCTAGAGGCATCACTACAGACCCTGGTTTGATCTCAGGCTGTATGACAACCGGCCGTGATCGGGAATCCTAAAGGGCCGCGCACTATTGGCCCAGCATCTTTAGGGTTTGGCCAGTGTAGGCTGTCATTGTAAATAATAATTTGTTCTTAACTGACTTACCTAGTGAAATAAAGGTTCAAATAAAAGCATTTTGAAATTGCCAGCAGTGGGTGCCATGTGGGTGCCATGTGGGTGCCATGTGTTAATACTTGCATGTTTGTATTTGGGGTGGGTGTTTGTACGTACTTTTCTTAAAACGTATCTGCATATAGTGACTGATGTGCAGATTTGAAGTTCTGATGTGAAACTGTGGGGCTTTATATTTATTCATATTGTACAGTACATGTTTTTGTATTATGCTCCTTTAGTGAAAACTCCAGTGCTAGTCTGACAGAGTTTGATAGCTGATATTGCTAAACCCCGTTGTGTAACATATTGTGGTTATATTTTAATGAGTGTTTCACCGTCCTGTAGCATTGTGGTGACTGTGGCAGTTTGGCCTCAAAAGACGGGGAGGAGGATGGGGACAGGGAGATGTTGTTGAGCTAAAGGATAGGATACAGAGGGGGGAGAGAGAGAGAGAGAGAGAGAGGGGAGAGAGAGAGAGAGCGAGAGAGAGAGAGAGAGAGAGAGAGAGAGAGAGAGAGAGAGAGAGAACACAAGATGCACCTGCCATTCCCACTCACACACTCTCTCTCTCTAAAAAAAAATAGATTCAAAGCTGATCAATCGCTTTCCATTTGTGGATCAATATTTATTTAGCATAAATTGTCTTCAAAATACTTGAGTTTGAGATTAATTTCTGAAAGGGTCGAAAGGGACATCAAGAACAGAAAACGTCAAAAAAAGTGTATTGTGGTTGATATGTACTTTTAAAACAGTATTACCTTTTTTTAAATCCAGAAATATTGTTCTTTCGTGATCCGTATGAAGTTTTACAGAGTTTAAAATGGCAAAGCTCACAAATTGCACTCAGTGCTTTGAGCAGCGCTCTCCAAAAACAGACTGGGGAGAGCAGAGTGCCGACCACCCTACTAAAGCCAAGGTTAGACTGGGGAGAGCAGAGTGCCGACCACCCTACTAAAGCCAAGGTTAGACTGGGGAGAGCAGAGTGCCGACCACCCTACTAAAGCCAATGTGAGACTGGGGAGAGCAGAGTGCCGACCACCCTACTAAAGCCAATGTGAGACTGGGGAGAGCAGAGTGCCGACCACCCTACTAAAGCCAAGGTTAGACTGGGGAGAGCAGAGTGCCGACCACCCTACTAAAGCCAAGGTTAGACTGGGGAGAGCAGAGTGCCGACCACCCAACTAAAGCCAAGGTGAGACTGGGGAGAGCAGAGTGCCGACCACCCTACTAAAGCCAAGGTTAGACTGCCGACCACCCTACTAAAGGGGAGAGCAGAGTGCCGACCACCCTACTAAAGCCAAGGTTAGACTGGGGAGAGCAGAGTGCCGACCACCCTACTAAAGCCAAGGTTAGACTGGGGAGAGCAGAGTGCCGACCACCCAACTAAAGCCAAGGTGAGACTGGGGAGAGCAGAGTGCCGACCACCCTACTAAAGCCAAGGTTTGGGGAGTAAAAGTTTGAGTAAAACACCACTCACCATGATTCTTTCATCACTTGACCCAATCTTCCCTGCTACCACTTCAGTCATGGTGATCTGCCACTGCTGTGGGAACTGTTCTGACATTCTCATATGCATTGCTGATTCAAAGTTATGGTTTATTGTCGACTCTCTCTTGTTTCCAAAAACATTTGGAAATTGTTTCACACGGTCTTTAGCTGTTATTTTTGTTAGCAAATGAGATTAATTTCCATTCATTTTACTGCCTGTCAGCCATCAATAATCACCCATCATCTTCGAACGTGAATACGCTGACAGGCCAGGGGGAAAAAACTTTGTTGATGTGAGGTTGGATTGGGCCATTTTCCATGGTAACAGTGCAGTAATTGGTCAAAATTACAAACTCGCTTTCGATTGGACCCTTTTATGTGCTAAAAGTGCGGGGATTGGTCAACATTGCGAGCTCTCACATAATATGCGCTGATTGGTTTATTTCGCATTGAATTATGCCATCGCAGAATCGTGGAATCCTGGAGGGACTGATGAACTGTTTCTGTTTGGTTGTATGACAGCACAAGAGTCGATAGTTAGACTCCCAGGGTTCTGCGCTCGTGTCCAGGAATGTGCTAGGAGAGCACAATCAAATTTCAATCCATCAATTACATTTATTTTATAAAGCCCTTTTTACATCAGCAGTTGCAGCTTAATATCAGCATGAAAAATCATCCTGTGATGATTTTGCAAAAAGTTATGCTTTACAACATATGATGCTTATGTCAATACATTGCACTCGATGGGAAAAGATGATCGTCACAGAATCGATGCTTATGTCAATACATTGCATTCAATGAGAAAAGATTTGTATCACAGTGGTTGATGCTTATGTCAATACACTGCATTCAATGTGATAAAATGAGCATCACAGGGTTGGCGCTTATGTCAATGCATTGCAGTCAATGGGAAAAGATGACAGTCACCAAATGTATGCTTATGTCAATACATTGCATTCAATGGGAAAAGATAAGCATCACAATGCTTGACGCTTATGTCAGTAAACTGCATTCACCGTGAAAAGATGAGCGTCATAGTGGTTGACGCTTTTGTCAATACATTGCATTCAATTGGAAAAGATGAGCTTTAAAGTGGTTGACGCTTATGTCAATACATTGCATTCAAATGTGAAAAAATGTGCAGCATAGGTTTTTTTAAATTTTATTCCACCTTTATTTAACCAGGTAGGCGAGTTGAGAACAAGTTCTCATTTGCAACTGCGACCTGGCCAAGATAAAGCATGGGTTGGCGCTCATGTCACACAATGGAAGCCTAGAGAAGGCATCACGGACATGACACCCTCCTCTCTCTCTCTCTCTCTCTTTCTCCCTCCCCTCTCTGTCTTTCTCCCTCATCTCTCTCTCTCTCCCCCAGATATGGGATCATTCAACAGATGCTCCCGATGAACGCAAGCCTACACCTGACCATGTGAAATTAGCTCTTCACAGTGAACACTTGGTCCCACAGAGAACAAGGTATTTTTTCTTTAGAAAAGCATTACCTACAGCCCTCACATAACACCCCCGTAGGCTGCGATTGAGCTAGCTAACTGTCCTTCACACAACCCATCGTGACCTTATAGGGAAGCCCTTTTTTGAGGTTCAGCTTCCGGTGACAATTCATCCTCAACATGGTCCTTCATTCTCTCCCTGCAGTTATACAAAAGGACTGTCTTCCATCCTCTGTAGAATGGTAATTTCTTAACAAAAAAAAATAGAAACAGGGCAACTGTTAAAGAATGTCACCGGGAGGCCGTACATTGAATTTCAGCATCCTTCCATTGCAGAAAGTGACGTACTTCGGTTTCAAAGGGTTAAAAATGTTGAATCTTCCTAAATTTGACATACATGCATTGTGACCAGGGACAATCATGACCCAACAATTTGAAGTGAATCGACCCAAAAGCATTTATGACCTCCCTTGGACACAATGGTCTCTCTTATGCGCCAACCGCTGTGACGCTCATCTCATGTTTCCTTCCTTCTGTGCTTCTACCTCTGCAGGAAAATATTATCCTGTGCAAAAAGTGAGGCTTCACAACACATGATGTCAATACATTGCAGTAAATGTGAAAAGATGAGCATTAACAAATTGACACTTAACGTCAATACAAAGATGCTCATCAGAGCATTGAATCTTAGGACAATACACTGCATTCAATGGGAAAAGATGACCGTCACCAAATTGATGCTTATTTCAAAACATTGTATTCAATAAGAAAATATTACCATCACAGCAGTATTGCTGTCAATGGGAAAAGGTGGTGATAAAGCTGGAATGAATAAATTGGTGAAAGACTAACACACAGATGGATAAACGCACATATAAACTCACAGACAGACAGACATGTTCCACTCTCTCTCTCTCTCTCTCTCTCTCTCTCTCTCTCTCTCTCTCCTCTCTCCTATCTTGTGTTATTCTCTTGGTGTCCTGTGTGATCCAGTTTCTGCTGCTCTGCCTGTAGCTATGGAACCCTGTCCCCAGTCTACCCAGCCGTGCTGCTGATCCAGTTTGTGCTATTCTGCCTGCGGCTATGGAATCTAGACCTGTTCACCAGACGTGCTACCATGTCCCGGACCTGCAGTTTACTCTAGGTTTCTTCTTAGGTTCCTGCCTTTCTAGGGAGTTTTTCCTAGCCACTATGCTTCTACATCTGCTTTGCTTGCTCTTTGGAGTTTTAGGCTGGTATCTGTCAATGTTGCGTTTGAGACCACCTAAAGCGAGACTGATTCAAAACAAAAAACCGGAGCAAATCAAGTCAAAACCAAGCACGGATGGGGGAAAGCAAGGGGTTCAAGTCAGATTCAAAACCAAGCACGGAGGGGGGAAAGCAAGGGGTTCAAGTCAGATTCAAAACCAAGCACAGAGGGGGGAAAGCAAGGGGTTCAAGTCAGAGTCAAAACCAAGCACGGAGGGGGGAAAGCAAGGGGTCCAAGACAGAGTAAAGACCGAGTCCAGAATAATGTGAGTCCAATTCAAGGCCATGGTTGTAATTTTGTCAAATAATAAGAATTCAAAATATCCAGTATATCTGTGGTCATATTTCAGAACAACATGGATTCTTTAGACGTTTAGAATGGTGAGAAAACACATGCTGATGGAAAATAGAGCCACTCTACAAATTATTACTAACCCAAATACAGTGCTGAACACTGGGCCTTCTACGCCTTCAGAGGATTTCATTATTATTTTCAATTATGTTCTGATTTAATCTCTTCGGTTTTTGTTGGAAAGGGAGGGTTAACACTGAAGAGAAAAAAAGATCCAATCAGGATTCTTCTTTGCTGGTCTCTGTGGAGATAAATATGACTAGCTAAGTCAGTCATTGAGTAGGCCATCAGACGCTAAAGGCATCTGCCATTCAACTGTATTAGGGCAACATTTTGGAGTGACAGTGGAATCAACCAATCACATTTTGACTTAAGTGAGCAGGACCGTTTTTACAAATACTTATGGAAACTTCTGCCTTCTTGAAGGCCAACAGGTCACTGCGCAGTTCTTGTTGTCGGCTAGTTTGCAGTGGCTGCAGCAAGTGTTATCAAAGAGGATTTTGTTGCTAATTTGTTAGATTATCCCATTTCAAGAATAACTTTCAACAAGAAGTGCAGTTTCAAATGATCATGTGGTGAGTGGAACTGTGGTTGTTATTTCTGCGCGCTTGCTTTTGTTATCTATGTGAAAATACATTTTCTTGCATTTCAAGAGGAAACTGACAGCATTTTAGCAACATGAAATATTATTAAAATCTGTTTATATATATTATACCCCAAGTAGAATACTTTTTTAATGTTTTTTATTTAACCTTTATTTAACGAGGCAAGTCAGTTAAGAACAAATTCTTATTTACGATGACGGCCTACCAAAAGGCCTTCTGTGGGGACGGGGGATTTAAAATAACAGAAGACCTAAGACAACAACATAGCAAGCCAGCAACACATGACAACACAGCATGGTAGCAACACAACATGGTAGCAACACAACATGGTAGCAGCACAAAACATGGTACAAGCGTTATTGGGCACAGACAACAGCACAAAGGGCAAGAAGGTAGAGCCAACAATACATCACGCAAAGCAGCCACATCTGTCAGTAAGAGTGTCCATGATTGAGTCTTTGAATGAAGAGATTGAGATAAAACTGTTCAGTTTGAGTGTTTGATAATTCCAGTCGGGAGCTGCATCGAACTGAAAAGAGGAGAGACACAGGGATGTGACTGGCAGAATGGGTGTTGTATGTGGAGAATGAGGGCTGCAGTAGATATCTCAGATAGGGGGGAGTGAGGCGTAAGATGGTTTTATGAATAAGCATCAACCAGTGCTTCTTGCTACAGGTATACAGAGATGACCAGTTTACAGAGGAGTATAGAGTACAGTAATGTGTCCTATAAGGAACATTGGTGGCAAATCTGATGGCCAAATGATAAAGAGCATCTAGCCGCTAGAGAGCACCCTTATCTGCCGATCTATAAATGATGTCTCCGTCATCTAGCATGGGTAGGATGGTCATCTGAATCAGGGTTAGTTTGGCAGCTGCGGTGAAAGAGGAGAGATTACAATAAAGGAAACCAAGTCTAGATTTAACTTTAGCCTGCAGCTTTGATATGTACTGAGAGAAGGACAGTGTACCGTCTAGCCATACTCCCAAGTACTTCTATGAGGTGACTACCTCAAGCTCTAGAGGTAGTAATCACACCTGTGGGGAGAGGGGCATTCTTCTTACCAAACCATATGACCTTTGTTTTGGAGGTGTTCAGAACAAGGTTAACAGTTGAGAAAGCCTGTTGGACACTAAGAAAGCTTTGCTATGATACTTTGATATGATACTTACAACAACAATCTGACAAGCAACAGAATTTAGATATGGTCATTTTCATGTTTTCATCAATTCTTAGAAGGTTTGGGAATTACGTATACTAAGGCATATGTGAAAATACTATAGCAACGTAGAGTGGGAATGAGGCGGTGCGTTTGGACAATTAATAGACACCGCAGTAAATAAAACAGAAAAAAACACCTGTCTTGTTCAGGACCAGAGTCTACACAGACCGCCAGTGGTGAAAAAAGTACCCAATTGTCATACTTGAGTAAAAGTAAAGATACCTAATAAAAAATTACTCAAGTGAAAGTCAGCCAGTAAAATGCTACTTGAGTAAAACTCTAAAAGTATTTGGTTTTAAATATGCAAAAGTAAATGTAATTGCTAAAATATACTTAAGTATCAAAAGTAAAAGAAGAAATCATTTCACAGGACAATTTTCTTGTTTTTTTTTAATTTACAGATGCCAGGGGCAAACTCCAACACTCAGACATAATTTACTAAAGAAGCATTTTGTGTTTAGTGACAGATATGCGGCAGTAGGGATGACCAGGGATGTTCTCTTGATGTGGGTGAATTGGACTAGGGAAAATGTATGGAGTAAAAAGTACATTCTTTTCTTTAGGAATGTAGTGGAGTAAAAGTTGTCAAAAATATGAATTAAAAATTACTTAAGTATTTTTACTTAAGTACTTTACACCACTGCAGACCGGTGTGTTATAGCCAATCAGAGCTACAGTAGACCTTTAGACAAACAAGCCATTTGCCACACGGCCCTGCCATCATTCACTTTGAACTGGACTGTGTTTACAGGCAGTTGCAACAGCGCAACTTTAGATCATTAGAACGCATTTGCCATATGCCACAAAATACATCTGAATGGATTTCTACAAATAAGTAAACACCAGTTGGGAACATTACAGTCCTATTGATCAAGCAACCATGAAAAGGTAGGCTCTCTCCCTCACTTATGCACATCAACAACAACAAGATCAATAACTAATGCTAGCCAGAACAAAATGAGCTAAAGTCAAACCTTTTCAGCTAGTTGGCTGTCAAAATTGCACTGATAAAGTTGGGGAATTGTAGCCTCCTCGTCCTTCTGCAGCTTGGTTGCCAATGCATTCTTGTCCCAACCAAGCACCCAAGCTAACTGGCTAAAGTTGGCTAGCTTGCTAGCTAGCTACTTCCAGACACAAATGAGAGAACACCTCACTCTGACCATTTTACTTGCCGAACCAGAGCTGGTTAAGCTGTTTACATGTCATTTAGAGCGTTCTTGACTAACAATTACAATTACAATTACATCCATCTATTCTGCCAACAATGTCTTAGTGTACGTCATGAAACGTTGAATCAAATCAAACCTATTTTTTATAACCAAATAAAGTTGGTTATGTAGCATAAACTGGGAATTTTGTATATTTTTTACTGATATTATGATTGTCTGTTTGTTTCATATATGCAAATGAGTTAAAACACTGTCAGTTCCACTTTAGACTTTAGGTCGCCGGTTACTTTTTGTGCTAAAGGTGAAATGTTTTTTTGCAATGGGAAGTAATAGTTGTACATTTCAATTGGGAAATTCTTGATGGTTGTGTTTTTGTAATTGTTATGATTGGGACCTAGTTTATGGACTGCTTATCCTTCAACATCGTGCTTTGTGTGACTCGTGTCTTTCCATCGGCCCTGTGTAGTGGTGCCTGGAAAAGTGTGAATTCTCAAATTTTGCCAGAAAGCTCCCAAACCTAGCGAAGGAAAGACACCCTGTGTGAAAAAATCCTGTTTTTTTATTCGTTTTCCTACAGATTTCGTTTTCCTGTTCACTCTCAAATTCACACCTTTTTTTCAATTTAAAGTTTTATTAAGTTTTCTTGTTTTTCAATCAACCAACAAAACACATTCCACATTCACAGATGTAACAGGCTTAAAAAATTGGGCTTCTATCTGAATCCACATTGACTCTTGTCTGTTTGTGATCCATGTTAGCATGTTGCGGATTTGGGCAGACCAGTAGTACAATTGAAGGGAGGGAAGGGCAAGACCACCCTTAGATTCAGGTTTCGATAGAGTGGAAAACTTGATCCGAGGTTTTTTATTGCCCCATATAAATTTGGTGATGCTTTGGATAGTTGTTTTGAAGAAGGAAACTGGGAGATAGCATGGGAGCATCAGTCTAGGGAGGACGTTCATACGGATGACATTAATTCTTCCTACTAAGCTAATTGGGAGGGAGATCCAGGTTTGGAGATCGTTCTTGATTCGATCCAGGATTGGAAGATAATTTTCCTTAAAAAGGCTATTCAGATCTGGTGTTATGAAGATCCCGAGGTATTGAAACCCCTGTGTTTTCCATTGGAAAGGACATAGTGTCTTCATAGAGCTGGTGAGTATAATATTGAGAGGGCAGACAGTGGATTTGTTGAAATTGATCTTATAACCTGAAAACTTGCCATACTGAGCAATTGTGTCTAAAATGAGAGGGAGGGATTTCTCAGGGTTGGATATGTAGAGCAAGACATCATCCGCGTAAAGCGAAATCTTGTGCTGCAGGCCGCCTGCAGAAACACCCATAATACTTGGATTGCTCCTTATCAACTCTGCCAGAGGCTCCACCCCCAACAAGTAGAGCAGGGGGGACAGTGAGCACCCCTGTCTTGTGCCCCGTTCCAGAGGGAATCTGTCAGAGTTCAGTCCATTAGTAGTCACCATGGCATTTGGATGAGAGTATAGTGATTTGATCCATTTAATAAAATTTGGGCCCATATTGAACTTTTCTAAGACTGAAAACAGAAAGCTCCACTCCATCCTGTCAAACGCCTTCTCAGCATCCAGTGAAGCCAGCAGGACAGGGGTTCTTCTGTGCGTTTACTTGATCAATAATATCAAAAAGACGGCGAATGTTATCATCAGTGTATCTGTCTCTAATAAATCCAGTTTGGTCTGCTTTTATCATTTTGGGAAGAAGAGTGTTTAGTCTTTTGTCGAGCAATTTGGTAATTATTTTATAGACGAAATCCAACAATCTTATGGGCGGAAGGACGAGCAGGATAGGGGGTCCTTGTCCTTTTTTAGCAACACTGTAATGCGGGCTGTGTGAATCTAGTTTGGGAGAACTCCGTTTTTGCAAAAATCATTGGCATGAAGATAGGGCGGAGCTGGGGCCAAAAAGCTTTGTAGAACTCTCTGGGGAATCCATCTGGGCCTGGGGACTTATTAGGTGGCATGGAGGTAATTGCCTCCAGGATCTCCTCAGGAGTGAAGGGGGAGTTGAGATCTTCTTGGTCGGTCTCAGATAGTTTAAGTAGCGAGATTCCCTCTAGGAAAGAGTGGAGTTCTGCCTCTGTGTGTTTTCTCTCAGAGGTGTATAGTTTGCAGTAAAAATCATGAAAAGTTAAATTGATATTTTTTGTGTTGTATGTGACCTCGTCCTCCGCTGTTCAGATAGCCATGATTGTACGCTCTGACTGCTCCTTTTTTAATTGGTAAGCAAGCAATCTACTGGGCCTATTGCTAAACTCATGGTATTTCTGTTTAGTAGAGAAAAACTTTTTTTTATCTCCAGAGTGTAGTCCATATTCAGTTTGGCTTTGGCTGCTTTAAGATGACTCCAGGAGGTGCTGTCTGGGGATTGTTTATGTATGTCCCACCCAAGCTCTGCGGAGTTTGGCATGTTCAGCATCACAGAGGTGTGTCTCTTGTAATAGCGCAATGTCTGCTTTTTCCTTTTTTAGAGCACAAAGTATCTTTTTCCGTTTTATTGCATGCCCTCAACCATGGCAGTTCCATGTCAATAGATTTAAGGTACTAGTCATCGTCATCGAACAGTAATCAAACTTTAGTGCAAGTCATCGCTGGGTAAAAGTGAATAGTAGTTACAGCTGCATTCACATAAAAGGAAAATAAATGGTGTACATAAAATAATAATCTCTGAACACCCCAGCCGAGTTCCCAAACAACTCGACACATCCCGTTGGATCTATTACCCCCCCGCTCAGTCTCAATTCTGTGTTCCGAATAAAACAAAAACCGGGAACAGTGAGCAACGCACAACGTCTCCCTCTCCCCACCAAAGAAAAGCCTCATCCTCTCCATCCCGCATTGAGTAAATGACACAGTTGCCCTCGTCCAGACCACAGTAAAAGAGGGGAGAAAAATAAAATCAATAGCCCAGCCTACATATACCTCCCCCAAGGGACATAGGGAACCCCAAGTAATAAAAGCAACAACAAAACAGGGAAATAAAAGTAGGCTGAAACATTAGTAGGCCTCGGTTAGGCTATACAGCCCATCCCTCTCAGTTAAAGGAAAATTTATATAAATTGGACGGCTATAATGACATTTAGGGGGTGGGTCTCTGGATATCGGCTATATGTTGTCTTACCTCCTTTAGTAATGGCATTAATCACATTTAGTCATTGGTCTGTTTCTCATTGACCAGGATTGTCTTTCAAAAAACGTTTGGCCTCTTCGGGAGTTTTAAAGTGTCGCAAGGCTCCTTGGTGAAGAATCCTGAGCTCGTTTGGGTATTTGAATCCCCCGAAGATGCCTCGGTCAATTGAGTATTTCTTCACTTCGTCAAACTCTCGGCGCTTTCGACGTATTCCAGCTGACAGGTCCTGGTGTAAAGCGAGTTTGGCGTTTCCCACTGTGATGGTGTTGTTTTTCGCTGCCTGTAGGACTCGTTCCTTGTCGGTGAATCTCAGGAAACGTATGGTGATTGGGCGCGGTGGTTGTCTCGCTGATGGTGGGGGCCTCAGTGCTGTTGAGCTCTCTCGAGTTCTATTGGCCTGTCGGTGGACAGGTGGAGCCACTCGGGAAGTTTGTCTTGCAGGTAGCGGATCAGTGGCATGTTTCCCTCTTCTTTTTCGCCCAGATTGAATAGAACACAATTATTCCTTCGCCTTTGTTTTCCAGGTCCTCTGTTTTCTCTTCCAGATGCTTGATTTCCTTTTTAGCATATGCTATTGTTTCCATGGCATCTGTCAATAAGTTTTCCATGGATAGGATTCGCCCCTCTGCCTCGTCCAGGCGACCCGCGTTTATGGTTATCTTGTTGTTGATGTCAGGCAAAGCGTTTTCCAGGATTGTCACCTTGCCCCCTATCGCACTGGGCTGAGAGTTAATGGCATCTAATTTGGTGTTTAGTTCTGTATGTTGGGATCTCAACTCAGAAAGGATGTCTTTGACAGAGTGCGAGGTTGGCATTTGTTGTGCCTCGGGGGGGAGTGGGTTCTCTTGCTCCTGGCTAATGGCGCTAGTTTTTTCTAAAGCTAGCTTCTTCTTGGAGGCTTTTTCCGTCGCTAATACTCGAGTCCAGGTAAAAATGTCACCTGTAGTGTCGCCTTTTGTAGCCGCCATGACTTGTTCTTACTAAAGCTAAATGAGTTTGAACTTGGAGTGGAGGTAAGATTAGGAATTGGAAACTACTTTTGCGGAGCTCTTAGTTCATGCGGCCATCTCGTTCAAGGGTCACGTGATCCCCCCCAAATTCACACTTTAAAAATTATTTGTTATAAAAATGTAAAGATTTTGATGGTCTGAGTCCACAACAATGTTTAAACCACATCAATCTGATTGGGTGGGCCTGTCAGGGCCTGGCTCCTCAGTGGGTGGGCCTCTGTCCACCCAGGCCCATCCATGTCTACGCCACTGATGCAAACAGCGCCTGATGACAATTGCACATCAGAAATAGCCTACTAACCAACACTTCAGGCTAAACTTTATTATTACCTGGTTTGCATACCCATTGTTTCCTTAGTTAGCATTTACTGGTAGATATCATAAGTTGAAACGTCTTTCCTACCCTAACGGCTACCGATGTCTTTCTTCTGTGATCTGCTTCATGCCAAAAACCAGTTGAGAGCTGTACACTCTTGCTGCCTGCCTGCAGATGATATTCAGCTGAAACTATGCTATGTATACAGTACGCATGAGAATATATTACACGTGCTTTGCGATTTTTAGGCTACTTTGAGCATTATTGCTCTATTGTACTACATAATTGATAAGTCGTATGCCTCAACTACACTACTGTGATACGCATTAGCAGGGATTAAGAAGTGAGCATAAGTAATGCCCACTGGGCAAAAAATCAGTATACGGTTTATAACTGTGTATACCCTCCAATACACCATTGGCCCTTAGTGTTTTACAAAAAGTGCACTCCTACATTAGTGAGCTGGTATTACGTTTTATGTCCTTTCAGAATCATGAACCTGTCACACATCGAAGGCCTATAGGTTCGCCACTGCGCAAATGCCTATAATAGATAAGGCTGTTAAGATATTGTTTCCACTGGATGTCAGAAGGTGAATTCACCAATTTGTAAGTCGCTCTGGATAAGAGCGTCTGCTAAATGACTTAAATGTAATGTAAATGTTTCAAGAAAGCATGGAGTGTATATATTTGGCCTGGCGAAACGGTTTTATACGCTGACTGAATGGAAGCTGATAATTATGAGCGTTTTACTCCATTGGTCTCAGGAAGAAATTGAATCCTCGCTGTCCGATTCAAGACCTAGTACAAATGAATCAGACACCGAGACAAGACCGAGACACTCAATATGTCGTCTCAAAAGCCGACTGTAGACCAAGTACTACAACACTGGTATCTGTATAAGCACTTTGTGACAACTGCTAACATGATATCGGGAAACATCCTATGACAATTTTGCAAAAAGTTAGGCATGACAACACATTATGCTTATGTCAATACACTGTAGTCAATGTGAAAAGATGAGCATCACCATGCTGATGCTTATCTGAATACATCGCATTCAATAGGAAAAGATTAGCATCACAATGACAGATTTGACAATGGCTCATTATCTTAAACTCCCATACTTAAACAGGCGGGTATAGGGACCAGCTATAGATCCCCACTATAGGGACCTATTCCCTATCCAGCTTTTAATTGCCTGGGGCAAGGTACATCATGCGCTCTCCAATGTGAAAACTCTATGTCTGTACTCCACTTAAATCAACAGGTGACTGGTGACAACAAGTAAAGAGAATTTGCTGCACTGTACATCCTGTACATTCTGATTCTTTACTGTATATATCTTTTTTAAATTTAGATTTTTGTTGATCATTCTTGAATTTGATCAGTTTAACGGTGAGTAGTGGAGAGGAGGTAAGTGTCGCATATGGGAGCGTTTGTGGGTCACCACCACTTCCCACATTCACCCAGCTGCTCAGGAAACATGTGCCTCTGTGTGTGGGGGGACTGTGTGGCTACGGGCAGCGGGCTGGGTGTGACCTGGGGGTGACACCACAGCCTGCCAGCCAGAAGCTCGAAGATATAAAAACCGCAGTGGGGTTAAAGGAAAGAGATGGGCAAGGTGGGCAACAAGAGACAGGGGGCGGGGGAGTACAGTAAGCATGATTTATCTAAGGTACACTGCAATTCTCCTGTGGTACACCAGACATCTCCCTCCTGCTCCCAGCCCCCTGTGCGTACACACACATACATAGGGAGGGAACAGGGTACACACAGTCCCAGTCTGGGATGACCCAGAACAACAGTAAATCAGTAAAGATAAATAAATGGATGGGGATTACACTGAGACTGGGGTGAAGGTGGAAAGTTTTTTTTCATCACATGCTTTCTTTTTGTACATGTACTTCATATTCAAATGCGTGCTCTGCCTGGCATAGAGGTCCTGGATGGCAGGAAGCTTGGCCCCAGTGATGTACTGGGCCATACGCACTACCCCCTGTAGTGCCTTGCGGTCGGAGGCTGAGCAGTTGCCTTACCAGGTGATGCAACCCGTCAGGATGCTCTCGATGTTGTAGCTGTAAAACCTTTTGAGGATCTGAGGACCCATGCCAAATCTTTTCAGTCTCCTGAGGGGGGAATAGGTTTTCTTGTGCCTTCTTCACAACTGTCTTGGTATGTTTGGACCATGTTAGTTTATTGGTGATGTGGACACCAAGTACTTGAAGCTCTCAACCTGCTCCACTACAGCCCCGTCATTGAGAATGGGGGCGTGCTCGGTCCTCCTTTTCCTGTAGTCCACAATCATATTTTTTGTCTTGATCACATTGAGGGAAAGGTTGTTATCCTGGCACCACATGGCCAGGTCTCTGCCCTCCCCTCTATAGGCTGTCTCATCATTGTCAGTGATCAGGCCTACCACTGTTGTGTCGTCGGCGAACTTAATGATGGTGTTTGAGTCATGCCTGGCCATGCGGTCATGAATGAATAGGGAGTACAGGACGGGACTGAGCACGCACCCCTGAGGGGCCCCCGTTTTGGGGATCAGCGTGGTAGATGTGTTGTTACTAGAGGTCGACCGATTCTGATTTTTCAACGCCGATACCGATTATTGTAGGACCAAAAAAGCCGATACCGATTAATCGGCCAATTTTTTATATTTTTTATTTGTAACAATGACAATTACAACAATACTGCATGAACACTTATTTTAACTTAATATAATACATCAATAAAATCTATTTAGCCTCAAGTAAATAACGAAACATGTTCAATTTGGTATAAACAATGCAAAAACAAGTTTTGGAGAAAAAGTAAAAGTGCAATATGTGCTATGTAAGAAAGCTACTGTTTCAGTTCCTTGCTCAGAACATGAGAACATATGAAAGCTGGTGGTTCCTTTTAACATGAGTCTTCAATATTCCCAGGTAAGAAGTTTTAAGTTGTAGTTATTAAAGCAATTATAGGACTATTTCCCTCTATACCATTTGTATTTCATTAACCTTTGACTATTGGATGTTCTTATATGTACTTTAGTATTGCCAGTGTAACAGTATAGCTTCCGGTCCTCTCCTTGCTCCTCCCTGGGCTCGAACCAGCAACACAACAACAACAGCCACCATCGAAGCATTGTTACCCATGCGGAGCAAGGGGAACAACTACTAGAAGCCTCAGAGCGAGTGACGTTTGAAACGTTATTAGCGCGCGCTAACTAGCTAGCCATTTCACTTTGGTTACACGAGCCTCATCTCGGGAGTTGATAGGCTTGAAGTCATAAACAGCGCAATGCTTGACGCACAACGAAGAGCTGCTGGCAAAAAGCACAAAAGTGCTGTTTGAATTAATGTTTATGCGCCACCTTCTGCCTACCACTGCTCAGTCAGATACTTAGATACTTGTATGCTTTTATGCTCAGTCACATTATATGCAATGCAGGACACGCTAGATAATATCTAGTAATATCATCAACAATGTGTAGTTAACTAGTGATTATGATTGATTGTTTTTTAAAAGATAAGTTGCTAGCTAGCATTAAACTTATCTTGGCTTACTGCATTCGCGTAACAAGCAGTCTCCTTGTGGAGTGCAACGAGAGAGAGGCAGGTCGTTTGTTACGTTGAACTAGTTAACTGTAAGGTTGCAAGATTGGATCCAGCCAAAGAGAGGAGTCACAAAAAGCAGAAATAGAGATACAATTAATCACTAACCTTTGATGATCTTCATCAGATGACACTCATAGGACTTCATGTTACACAATACATGTATGTTTTGTTTGGTAAAGTTCATATTTATATACAAAAATCTGAGTTTACATTGGCGCGTTATGTTTAGTAGTTCCAAAACATCCGGTGATTTTGCAGAGCCACATCAATTTACAGAAATATTCTTAATAAACATTTAGAAAATATACAGCTATTATGCATGGAATTATAGATACACTTCTCCTTAATGAAACCGCTGTGTCAAATTTCAAAAAAGCTTTACCGAAAAAGCACACCATGCAATAATCTGAGTACAGCACTCAGACAACATTTCAAGACATACAGATATCCGTGGAGTCAACAGAAGTCAGAAATATCATTATAAATATTCACTTACCTTTGATGATCGTCATCAGAATGCACTCCCAGGAATCCCAGTTCCACAATACATGTTTGATTTATTCGATAAAGTTCATAATTTATGTCCAAATACCTCCTTTTTGTTTGCGGGTTTAGCCCAGTAAACCAAATGCTCAATGCGTGATCGCTTAGTTCAGACGAAAAGTCAAAAAAGTTATATTACAGTTCGTAGAAACATGTCAAACGATGTATAGAATCAATCTTTAGGATGTTTTTATCATAAATCTTTAAAAATGTTCCAACCGGAGAATTCCTTTGTCTTCAGAAATGCAATGGAACTCAAGCTAACTCTCACGTGAACAAGGTTCTAAAGACTGTTGATATCTCGTGGAAGCCATAGGATGTCCAATTTGACCCCATAGACTGTATATTCGATAGGCAGAATAGAGTTGAAAAACTACAAACTTCAGATTTCCCTCTTCCTGTTTTAGAAACTTCAGAGTGTTTTCTATCCAAATCTACTAATAATATGCATATATTAGCAACTGGGCCTGAGTACCAGGCAGTGTACTCTGGGCACCTTATTCATCCAATATACTCAATACTGCCCCCAGCCATAACAAGTTAAAGGTCTTACTCACATTGGCTTCGGGGAGCGTGATCACACAGTCGTCCGGAACAGCTGATGCTCTCATGCATGCTTCAGTGTTTCTTGACTCGAAGTGAGCGTAGAAGTTATATAGCTGGTCTGGTAGGCTTGTGTCACTGGGCAGCTCATGGCTGTGCTTAGTAGTCCGTAATAGTTTACAAGCCCTGCCACATCCGACGAGCGTCGGAGCCGGTGCAGTTGTCTTGAAAGCATCATAAATCCAGAGAATGCAAGACTTTGATGACAAAGTTTGATGACAAAATTTGCCCACAAAGGACTGCCGCACCACCTTCCTGTTCAAGTGAGCACAACAAGGTGAGTCCAAAAATATATTGTATGCTGCTGCATAAATGATGTAATATGCCAGGGAGATATGTATACTGTAACTAAGAAAGTAATACTAAGTGTATGTTGTGTAGTAAGCTGTTAGCAGCCCATGTGCCTCACCGTAATAATTTGGTAAATTTCCCCCTCATAATTTAGCCTACTGTTCTGACTTGGTAGTGCACATGTAGCCTATAGCCTGTTTTAGAGAAATGTAATAATTGAATATTGTAAAAGCTTTCATTGTCTGCTTATATGTCCCCTTTATTTATCCTGAGGTTCTGACTTGGTGTACAGGGAGAATACTGTAAGAACAGACCATGTTCTGAATTATGTTGCTGTACATTTCAAAAGTGCTGAACAAATAGTTATATTGACTATGTACGTCCTAGCTCGGTCATTAATGTCTTAATCGAAATTACAGATGGGCTCTTATCCTCTCTTTGTCTCCTTATGCCATAGTTTGTACACCTTAATTGTCAGTAGAAACCACATTTGTTTAAGCAAGTCAGCCATATCAGCTATGTTTTTTTTAAAGGCTGTAAATGAGGCTGAATTAACTGTTTCGCTGCTAGGTAAGGCTCTGCTGATAGCCAGGTATAGCAGTAGTAACGATTCACTACATGGTGCTGAAAAGAAAGCTATGCTGTTGGGACAGCTTTAAGAGTTTGTGGGCACCGTTTGTCACCGTTATAGTGCAATTCATGTATTGTGTTGTGTCGTGGCTTCGCTGGGATGCATCTAAATGTATATTTTTTTCCCTGCCAAGATTTCCATGCTAAAATCACCACTGCCTACAGTCCAATGCAGCAGTAGTCCTATAACTTATATCATCAACTAAGTAAAAGATATAGGCCTAAAGCCTACAAAATGAAAACAGTAGAAAACATCTGGTTCTTTCAATCACGTTCATCTCTCTTCTCCACCTGTCTGCCTCCCTTTCTATGTCTTGAGCCATTGCTAGTGAAGTTCAACATTGTATTTGTCATGACGTGGCCCTTTCTGGGTGTACATATTGTACACCCAGTCGGTAGAGCATGGCGCTTGCAACGCCAAGCGTCGTGGGTTCGATTCCCACTGGGGCCACCCATATGTAAAAGTAGTGGCCCCAGCCGACTTGTAAGTCGCTTTGGACAAAAGCGTCTGCTAAATGGGATATATTAGATCGTGGCTTCCCTCTCTCTCTCACTCTCTCCTACCCCCAGGTTCTGTTATCTCAGGCCATAAATTCCTGGTGGAGACTTCCTCCCCTCAGTCATGCAGAGAGAGAGAGACCACAGAGAGAACAAGGGATTTCACTTGGCCAAACTCCTATATCCCCAAAATGGGAGAATTAAACTAAATGTCCACTTTTGAGAGTGTGGGAATGGTCCATGGACACTTAAGGGACAGTTGTGTTGAGTGTGTTTCATTTGGTGACCTCACGAAGGACAGGAAACACACAAAACTAAATCTCTGAATGTGTACATTTCTCAATTATGAGGTTTGCATCTAATTCTTGTATAAAAGGAATGAGTAAAGATGAAATTATTTGTGAAATGATGAAATGTGATTTTCATCTTTTATTTGAGAGAATTGTATTCCCTGTAAAGTTTAACTTGTCAGTGGCCACGCCCCTGTGAGCACTGACATGATCAGGCGTCATGGAACCGCCCTTTTCTATTGTTACGAATAAAACCTCCTGAGGTAATTCTCATCAGACTAAGCAAACCCCCAGCGTGAGCTGTGTTTGCGAATAGTTAAAACCACGCAAACCCCGGTGTAAGCTAAGGTTACAATGGTTGTTGAATTCCTAACCATACCACGTGGAGCATTGGCTACACGGCTGGAAATTTTTTAACTCTGAGACTATCGATCCCTACAGAATAAGAGAACATCTTAGATACTAATTACTAGACTGCAGCTAGAAATTATGTAAACCTAGAATGTGAATACTGCCTAGAAAACTATTCTAACAACAATGGACGCCTGACGTATCCATTACAACAGACACTATCAGGAGCCGCTGATAAAGCTACCGCCATGAAAGACATGGTGACTTCTGGGAAAGTAACCAGAGACTCTGATGAACTGACTCTCCAGCAGATGGACCAACAATTCCAAGAGAGAAGACAACAATGACATATGGGCGTAAATATATTGATTGCAATTATTCCTTGAATGAGCAAGCCTTCATGTGCAATGCACATGTATCAATACACCCAGTCACTACAAAAAATACAGACGTCCTTCCTAAATTGCCGTAGAGGAAGGAAACCGATCAGGCATTTCCCATGAGGCCAATGGTGACTTTAAAACATTTACAGAGTTTAATGGGAGTGATAGTGGAAAACTGAGGATGGATCCATAACATTGTCGTTACTATACAGTACTAACCTAAATGACAGTGAAAAGAAGGAGACCTGTACAGAATACAAAACATGCATCCTGTTTGCAATAAGGCACTAAAGTGAAACTGAAAAAAAATGTGGCAAAGAAATTAACTTTATGTCCTGAAGACAAAGCGTTATGTTTGGGGCAAATCAAACACAACACATCACTGAGTACCACTCTTCATATTTTCAAGCAAGGTGGTGGCTGCATCATGTTATGCTTGTCATCGGCAAGGACAAGGCCGTTTTTGGGGGAAAAAGAAACGGAATAGAGCTAAGCACAGGCATAATCCTACCGGAAAACCTGGTTCAGTCTGCTTTCCAACAGACACTGGGAGACAAATTCACATTTCAGCAGGACAATAACCTAAAACACAAGGCCAAATATACACTGGAATTGCTTACAAAGACAGCATTGAATGTTCCTGAGTGGCCTAGTTACAGTTTTGACTTCAATTGGCAAGAAAATCTATGGCAAGACTTGAAAAATGTCTTTCAAGCAAAGATTAACAACCAACTTGACAGAGCTCTAAATGTTTTTGTTTTTTTAAGAATAATGTGCAAATATTGTACCTTCCAGGTGTGCAAAGCTCTTAGAGACTTACCCAGAAAAACTCACAGCTGTAATCGCTGCAAAAGGTGATTCTAACATGTATTGACTCAGGGGTGTGAGTACTTTAATTTTCAATACATTTGTAAAAATGTCAAAACATGTTTTCACTTTGTCATTATAGATTATTGTGTGTAGATATGTGAGGTTTTTGTTATCCACTTTGAATTCAGGCTGTTATACAACAAAATGTGGAATAAGTCAAGACTTATTAATACTTTCTGAAGGCACTATCTTTTCTGCTTTCTATCTGGTTTTGGTCGTTTAAACTTTACACTGAAACTGTTTTTCCATCCCTAAAATTACCATTGGCCCGTCTAAGAGTTTTCTATAAATAAAAAAACATGTAATTTGCTCCAATGACTGTAATTTCATCCATATTAACCCCCTAGATTCGAATTATCATAATACAAAAATCGCCTTAGAAAGCCGTCTTTTTAAGCAAGAGATACAGTGCCTTCGGAAATTATTCAGACTTCTTGACTTTTTCCACATTTTCTTAGGTGGCAGCCTTACTCTAAAACCGATTTAATATTATTTTATTTTTTACTCATCAAAATACACTCAATACCCCACAATGACAAAGCAAAAACAGTTTCTAACATTTTCGCTAATTTATTAAATATAAAAGACTGAAATATCACATTTAAATAAGTTTTCAGACCTTTTACTCAGTACTTTGTTGAAGAACTTTTGGCAACGATTAAAGCCTCGAGTCTTCTTGGGTATGATGCTACGGCTAAGTGCTTAGGGTTGTTGTCCTATTGGAAGGTGAACCTTCTCCCCAGTCTGAGGTCCTGAGCCCTCTGGAGCAGGTTTTCTTTAAGGATCTCTCTGTACTTTGCTGTGTTCATCTTTGCCTCGATCCTGACAAGTCTCCCTGCCACTGAAAAACATCCCCACATCCCCATACCTGCATGCTTCACCGCAGGGATGGTGCCAGATTTCCTCCAGACGTGACTCTTGGCATTCAGGCCAAAGAGTTTATTCTTGATTTCATCAGACCAGAGAATATTGTTTCTCATGGTCTGAGATTCTTTAGGTGCCTTTTGGCAAACTCGAAGCAGGCTGTCATGTGCCTTTAACTGAGGAGTGGCTTCCGTCTGGCCACTCTACCATGAAGGCTTGATTGGTGGAGTGCTGCAGAGATGGTTCTCCCATCTCCACAGACGAACTCTAGAGCTCTGTCAGAGAGTCCATTGGGTTCTTGGTCACCTCCCTGACCCTTCTTCCCGATTGCTCAGTTTGGCCGGGTGGCCAGCTCTAGGAAGAATCTTGATGGTTCCAAACTTCTTCCATTTAAAGAATGATGGAGGCCACTGTGTTCTTGGGGACCTTCAATGCTGCAGAAATATTTTGCTACCCTTCCCCAGATCTCTGTCGTCACTACAGCTCTGGATATGATCCCAGGCTGTGTTGCTCTCAACCTTCGCCTCTCCCGAGTCCGTAGGGGAGTTGCATCGATGGGACAAGACTGTAACTACCAATTGGGGAGAACAAGCGGTAAAAGTACACAAAACATATATATATATACAGTACCAGACAAAAGTTTGGACACACCGATTCATTGAAGGGGTTTTATTTCTTTTTACAATTTCTACATTGTAGAATAATAGTACCGACATCAAAACTATGAATTAACACATATGGAATCATGTAGTAATCAAAAAAGTGTTAAAACAAATACATTGTCAAAATATATTTTATATTTGAGATTCTTCAAAGTAGCCACCCTTTGCATTAATGACAGTTTTGCACACTCTTGGCATTCTCTCAACCAGCTTCATGATGTAGTCACCTGGAATGCATTTCAATTAACAGGTGTGCCTTATTAAAAGTCCATTTCTGGAATTTCTTTCCTTCTTAATACGTTTGAGTCAATCAGTTGTGTTGTGACAAGGTAGGGGTGGTATACAGAAGATAGCCCCATTTGATAAAAGACCAAGTCCATATTATGAACAGCTCAAATCAGCAAAGAGAAATTACAGTCCATCATTACTTTAAGACATGAAGGTCAGTCAATGAGGAAAATTGTAGTCGCAAAAAGCATCAAGCACTATGCTGAAACTGGCTCTCATGAGGACCGCCAAAGGAAAGGAAGACCCAGAGTTACCTCTGCTGCAGAGGATAAGTTCATTAGAGTTATCAGCCACAGAAATTGCAGCCCAAATAAATGTGTCACAGTTTAAGTAACAGACACATCTCAACATCAATTGTTCAGAGGAGAGGGTGTGAATCAGGCCTTCATGGTCGAATTGATGCAAAGAAACCACTTCTCAAGGACACCAATAAGAAGAAGAGACTTGATTGGGCCAAGAAACACGAGCAATGGACATTAGACAGGTGAAAATCTGTCCTTTGGTCTGATAATTCCAAATGTGCTATTTTTGGTTTTAACCGCCATGTCTTTGTGAGATGCAAAGTAGGTGAACGGATGATCTCGGCATGTGTGGTTCCCACCATGAAGCATGGAAGAGGAGGTGTGATGGTGCTTTGCTGGTGACACTGTCTGTGATTTATTTAAAATTCAAGGCACACTTAACCAGCATGGCTACCACAGCATTCTGTGGGGATACACCATCCCAGCTGGTTTGCTCTTTGTGGGACTATGTCCTGTTGAAAAACAAATAAATGACCCAACACACCTTCAGGCTGTGTAAGGGCTATTTGATCAAGAAGGAGAGGGATGGAGTGCTGCATCAGATGACCTGACCTCCACAATCTCTCGACCTCAACATTAATTGAGATGGTATGGGATGAGTTGGACCGCAGAGTGATGAAAAAGCAACCAACAAGTGCTCAGCATATGTAGGAACTCCTTCAAGACTGCTGAAAAAGCATTCCAGGTGAAGCTGGTTGAGGGAATGCCAAGAGTGTGCAAAGCTGTCATCAAGGCAAAGGGAGGCTACTTTGAAGATATAGTTAGATTTTTTGACACTTTTTTGGCTACTACATGATTCCATGTGTTATTTCATAGTTTTGATGTCTTCACTATCATTCTACAATATAGAAAATAGTTTTTTTTAATGTAAAAAAATCTTGAATGAGTGTGTCAACTTTTGACTGGTACTGTATATACAGTTGAAGTCAGAAGTTTACATACACCTTAAACAATTACATTTAAACTCAGTTTTCACAATTCATGACATTTAGTCCTAGTATAAATTCCCTGTCTTAGGTCAGTTAGAATCATCACTTTATTTTAAGATTGTAAAATGTCAGAATTATTATTTCAGCTTTCATTTCTTTCATCACATTCCCAGTGGGTCAGAAGTTTATATACGCTCAATTCATGTTTGGTAGCATTGCCTTTAAATTGTTTAACCTGTGTCAAATGTTTCGGTAACCTTCCACAAGCTTCTCACAATAAGTTGGGTGAATTTTGACCCATTCCTCCTGACAGAGCTGTTGTAACTGAATCAGATTTTATAGGCCTCCTTGCTCGCACACGCTTTTTCAGTTCTGCCCACAAATCTTCTATAGAATTGAGGTTAGAGCTTTGTGATGGCCACTCCAATACCTTGACTTTGTTGTCCTTAAGCCATTTTGCCACAACTTTGGAAGTATGCTTGGGGTCATTGTCCATTTAGAAGACCCATTTGCGAACAAGCTTTAACTTCCTGACTGATGTCTTGAGATGTTGCTTCAATATAGCCACATCATGTTCCCTCCTCTTGATGCCATCTATTTTGTGAAGTGCACTAGTCCCTCCTGCAGCAAAGCATAATTTTCCAAGCTGTTTAAAGGCACAGTCAACTTAGTGTCAACTTCTGACCCACTGGAATTGTGATATAGTTAATTATAAGTGAAATAAATAATTGTTGGAAAAATGACTTGTGTAATGCACAAAGTAGTTGTCCTAACCGACCTGCCAAAACTATAGTCTGTTTTAACAAGAAATTTGTGGAGTGGTTGAAAAACGAGTTTTAATGACTCCAACCTAAGTGTATGTAAACTTCTGACTTCAACTGTATATAGAATATAATTTTTTATATCTAAAGGGGTCTTAAAATTCCAAACCAAATAACTAAATGATCCTTGATATGACCATCTTAAAACAAGTCATATGTTATCTTAGTAGAACCCCCCGCTGAGAATCCAGGGGGTTAAAGGGATAGTTCAAGATTTTGGCCATGAAGCCATTTATCTACTTCCCCAGAGTCGGATGAATAGAAACAGCTAGCATGCTAACTGTTCCTGTAGACTTCCAGTCATTGCGCTAATGCTAGTCAGCATTGGCTCAGGAAAATACCTCTAACTTCCTTCATACTGGACGCAGATACATAAAAATGGTATCTAGTGTGGGATTCTGTTTTAGCTAGCAACATTCATAAAAACAATGTTTCATATAAAACAATCCACAAAAATTCTTAAAATTAAAAATCAAGGAACTGGTGAGCTGCTGAGAGATGCAGACTCCAGTTTTCACCACCAATGAACAGAAATGTTGTTTCCTCCTGTTCCTCCCTGTAATTTCCTAGGAACTCTAGAGTGCAGGATGGGCCGGTTTTGTTTTTGTTTTTTTATTTTTTATACAGAAGAATGAGAGTCTCATGCTTGAGGCTGGATCAGTAGAGTTGGCTCTAGTTAGGGATTGTGTCTGTTTGAGCACTTTTTCAAAAACCTTTGCTAAGATTGTGGGTAATAGGTATTTTCTAGCATGTCCAGGCTAAGTTCCTTAGTTGTTCATTTTATCGAAATCTAAAGACACAGCTTAGATTTGAGTCGGTGTCTTAAGCAGTTGAACATGTTATTACTCCAACCGCGTCAAAGTGAACTGACACGGTTTCATTTTAGTCAAAAACAACTTCATATCGAAGACATGCCTTTGGTTTGACGGCCTTCACATGGGCAGTTCGGTGCAAGACGACTGTTGGATCCGTTTTAGCCTATCTTCATACTGTACTGTCTATGCTAAATCCTTTCCCAAGCTGTCATTCTCAGGTTTGGCTCAAGTGTTTGGATTGTCCATGGGAAGGCTTAGCCATGGAACATTCCATTGGGTGTGGGAAGATCACCTGTCCACTCAATAATGATTCCACAGCAGGCATGATGTAATAAAGGACAACCCACTGTGTACAGACGTCAGTTCAACGTCTAGTTTGGATTTACATTTGGTTGAGTTGTTAACTAACGTGAATTAATTGTGAAATCAAAAACAAATCAACATGAGATTGGATTTAGGTTAAAAGTTGAATGGAAAAAAACATTGATTACTTTTTTCAAATCCAAATCAAATCCAACGTTTTCCATGTTGATTCAATTTCAGCACATTGAATTTTCTGTTTCTGTTTGGTACAACATTGAATCAACCAGTTTTTGCCCAGTGGGATGGTTTGAAGAGTCCTGTGAATGTTTGTCTGGTGACCTTTACCCTGTGATCAATAAATGAATTAATTTTAATCAACTTCATTTTTATATTAGATAACAGTGTCTGATAAATTTGGATAACCCTTTTATATATTGTATGATCTATGTAAATTCCTTCCATCATACACATTTCTGCTGTAAATCTTTGCTGTCTAAATAAGTGATATGAAGGGCTGTCACTAGCATGTGTGTTTTCACAGTGCAATGGATCCAGTAAGGAGTCCACTGGACTGGAATTCAAACCATCTGTTCCTTATGGTCCCTATGCCCTTTTACATATGGTGCTAATGAGAGCAAACGCACAGGGAGGTAGACCCAATGGAGCGTGACTGACTGGATGGTCAGGGGTTAAATGAAAACCTATGGTCTCGTCCTGGCTTGCCAGCTGGCACAGTCACACATACGCGTGACCCAAAGCACAGGAGACTTATAAAAGATTGTAGGTTGAGTCATTCAAGATAAATGATGGATCAGCTTGATTTGAACTGAGAACACATTTATTTGTGGAGGGGGGGTATGCTCCCTTTCATCTCAGAGAACATTGTGATCGATAAGCAAGTGATATAACACCACATCAGGACCAGTTTTATTCCAGTCACTAGTCCCGCCCCCTAGCTTCTTTCCCCTAACCCTTCAATACTCACAGATCTGAAATGACTGGATAGGTGAAAGTAATTTGCTATACGCTCCACTTCACCTAAGGAAGGGCTACGCAAAGGCCATCACAGTACTGATCACCCCATTCCCGTTCTTTCAGATCAGTCAACACATATGGAGTTGCATCTAGGAAATGGAGCAAGGGACCGAAATGAAATAAGTCCTGCTGCAGGCTACGTACGTGTCATTCAGATGTCAATAGCATTGGCTTTCATGCTTCACTGTCCTGTTCGGTTAGACTGTTAGATTGCTGTCAGTGAAGTCAAATAAGCCAAGAGTCTGTGAGCACTAATGACCTGTCTGCCCCTTGTCATTTTAGGCCTCACTCACTTTGGTAGAAAGGTGCAGACACATCCAGATTAGTTTGTGCAACATGCCTCTCTTCCTCTCTTTAGACAAAACTCAACGTATTACTGTACTGAAGCAGATGTGGCCTGAGCAGCAAATGCTTGCTAGCCCCTAGGCAATGGGCAGGCAGTATGTTTGTCTGAATACACTCAAGATAAGCGGCTGTTAATTGATAAAGACACGTGTCAGATCAGTCATTAGTCTTTAATGTGGTGTCTGTAAAACTTTTTGGACGACAGGGAAATGTATTATCAGTTTCAATAAATATTATACAATCATATCTAGAAAGATTTGTATTAATCAGCCATACCTTTTTGGTTGTATTGAATGACTCCAATACTGAAGAGCTGTCTGACCCTCATTGATCCTGGGCTATGGGTTAAGGCTGCTAGTTAACCACTGCCACTCAGAGAGAGTTGTCACTCAAACTAGCACTGTTAGCTGTTGAATGACAGCGAAAAGCAGATCTAATTAGTGGTGAGACCTGTGCATCCCAACAGGCCATTGCATGTCTGGGAGGACCCATGGGCCCTAGGGCATAGATGTGTGTGTGTGAGTGTGTGTGTGTTCAACTTAGACAACCTTTATAACTGAGAAACACAAACCCTCTGAATCAGCATTATAAAGTATATTAACCTTTGAAGATCCTGTTTGGCGTGTCTAGTGTGTCCCACTACCCCTGCCTGCAGACATAAACCCCAGAACTGTTTAATAAGTCACATTTGAATGTCTCACTGTACTCGGGTTCTTAAAAAAATAAATGAATCCGAGAACAGTACGATACCTTTTCTTTTTTTGTCCCACGTTTGGTTTTTACAACCTAAGAACATCAAAGACCGCTCTCTTACCCACATCTCCTCCTGACTGCACAGCACTTGCTCTTCATAACTTCTCCCCAGTCATATTTGATATGTCTGTATTGCTCTTATCCCAGGACATTGTACCTTTATTCATTACTGTTATTTAATTATGGGGGGGGGTCACCATAATTAAACATGGCCATGTCTGAGCTCAAATTGAAAAGTCAGTGAGGCGTACTAACAGTCTGGCTGGACAAACTGATGTTTGGATGGCTTACAGGGGGAACAGAGGAAACAGCAAGGTGTTTTAGCTGTCACTCTGACTATTATTATTATTACTATTATGATTATGATTGTGGATTACGGAAAAAGGAGCACCGAGCACACCCCCAACCTCATCGATGGGGCTGTAGTGGAGCAGGTTGAGAGCTTCAAGTACCTTGGTGTCCACATCACCAACATGTTTTTCCATGTCATGTTTGAGCTGTATCTGTGCTCTAGGCTGTTCCTGGATCACTCAGGGATATGTTTGGGCAGTCTTGTAGACCTAGCTAATAATATTCAAATGATCATATTTTATTTCAATGTTTTTCGTTCAGTTTTATACCCGGACCATGGTGGAGGATTTATTTGCGTTATTTGCAGATTTGCACATAGGAAAATAGATGTTAAACTTCTAAGGTTATTGGTCATATAATGACCATTACAAATGTGACATTTCACCTACAGAGACCCGCCCAGCAAACACCCCATTCTCTTTCTTTATCTATTTTATGCCTCTTATTTTACACATGCTATGACGCAGGTACATGTACTGTATATTACACCATTGTGATATCAATAGAAATAAACTTTTCTTCCTCTATTTGGCCAAATTGTTAATAAATGTGTGAATAAGATATATTGAATAAGGAATAACGGCAGCTCTATTCATGGGATTTCAATCTGCAATGTTTGAGAACAATTACCAGAAGCCTATATGCAAATATTTGTTGACACAGAAAGAAAGAAAATGGATTGCAAACAATTGATTGACTAAATTCCTCTTGGGACTACACTATATTTGACTAGGTAAATAACTTTATATTGAGTTCATGTGGACCCAGTGACTCAGAATTGAGCACTTAGACTTCACTTGAACTGGAACTCGGACTTCAGCCATAGAGACTTGTGACTCAACTCGTGACTAGTACATTGCTGACTGGGGCTTGGACTTGGACTCAAGCACAGGGGACCTGGGACTCGATTCAGACTCAAGGTTTAGTAACTGAGCTACGTCATTGAGCGAAACAGTCATGAGCTCCCGCTCAAAGTTATTAGTCCCTGTTCTACTCTGGACAACAATGTGGCTGCAACATCTTTGGAATGTGGATAACAATGGCAATGACACGACCGATGTGATGTGACAAAAATGAAAGGGAATTTAGTTGACTAGAATGGCCCATTGTTTTCGACATTTTGACAATAACGAGACTAAATCATTATTCAAATGACAAAAATGTGACTTAATTATATTTTTGTCAAAATGACTAAGATCAGTGGTGGAAAAAATACTCAATTTTCATACTTGAGTAAAATTAAAGATACCTTAATAGAAAATGACTCAAGTAAAAGGCAGTCACCCAGTAAAATATTACTTGAGTAAAAGTCTTAAAGTATCTGGTTTTAAATGCCAAGTACAGTGGTGGAAAATGTACCCATTTGTCATACTTCAGCAGAAGTAAATGTTATACCAGAGGGCACAATTTCCTTGTTTTTATTTATTTACAGACAGTCAGAGGCACATTCCAATACTCAGACATCATTTAGAAATGCATTATTTGGGGGGTTTTCTTTTCTTTTTTCCTAACCAGGTAGGCTAGTTGAGAACAAGTTCTCATTTGCAACTGCGACCTGGCCAAGGTAACACAAAGCAGTTCAACACATACAACAACACAGAGTTACACATGGAAAAAACAAACATACAATCAATATTTACAGTAGAAAAATCTATATACAGCATGTGCAAATGAGGTATGATAAGAGAGGTAAGGCAATAAATAGGCCATGGTGGCAAAGTAATTACAATATAGCAATTAAACACTGGAATGGTAGTGTGTGCAGGAGATGAATGCGCAAGTAGAGATACTGGGGTGCAAAGGAGCAAGATAAATACATTTTTCAGTATGGGGATGAGGTCGATTGGATGGGCTATCTACAGATGAGCTATGTATACAGGTGCAGTGATCTGGGAGCTGCTCTGACAGCTGGTGCTTAAAGCTAGTGAGCGAGTTAAGAGCTTCGGAGATTTTTGCAGTTCGTTACAGTCATTGGCAGCAGAGAACTGGAAGGAGAGGCTGCCAAAGGAAGAATTGGCTTTGGGGGTGACCAGTGAGATATACCTGCTGGAGCGCATGCTACGGGTGGGTGCTGCCATGGTGACCAGTGAGCTGAGATAAGGCGGGGCTTTACCTAGCAGAGACTTGTAGATGACTACAGGATGCAAATTTCTGTTTGAAAATGCTAGCCTTAACTTTCCTAACTGCCTGTGTATATTGGTTCCTAACTTCCCTGAAAAGTTCCATATCACGGGGGCTATTCGATGCTAATGCAGAACGCCACAGGATGTTTTTGTGCTGGTCGAGGGCAGACAGGTCTGGAATGAACCAAGGGCTATATCTATTCCTGGTTCAATTATTTTTAATGGAGCATGCTTATTTAAGATGGTGAGGAAGGCACTTTTAAAGAGCAACCAGGCATCCTCTACTGACGGGATGAGGTCAATGTCATTCCAGGATACCCCGGCCAGGTTGATTAGAAAGGTCTGTTCGCTGAGGTGTTTCAGGGAGCATTTCACATTGATGAGGGGTGGTCATTTGACCGCAGACCCATTACGGATGCAGGCAATGAGGCAGTGATCGCTAAGATCTTGGTTGAAAACAGCAGAGGTGTATTTGGAGGGTGAGTTAGTTAGGATGATATCTATGAGGGTGCCCGTGTTTATGGATTTAAGGTTGTACCTTGTAGGTTCATAGATCATTTGTGTGAGATTGAGGGCATCAAGCTTAGATTGTAGGAAGATCGGGGTGTTAAGCATGTCCCAGTTTATGTCACCTAGCAGCACGAGCTCAGAAGATAGATGGGGGGCAATTAATTCACATATGGTGTCCAGGGCACAGCTGGGGCCAGAGGGTGGTCTATAGCAAGCGGCAACGGTGAGAGACTTGTTTCTGGAAAGGTGAATTTTTAGAAGTAGAAGCTCAAATTGTTTTGGTACAGACCTGGATAGTAAGATAGCCTGCAGAGTTCTATCTAAGCCAGGATTCAGACACGGCTAAGACATCTGGGTTGGCAGAATGTGCTAAAGCAGTGAATAAAGCAAAATTAAGGAATATTAACATGCATGAAACCAAGCCTTTTACACTACCAGAAGTCATCAAATGAGAGCACCTGGGGAGTAGGAGTGGAGCTAGCCACTGCAGGTCCTGGATTAGCCTCTACATCACCAGAAGAACAGAGGAGAAGTAGGATAAGGGTACGGCTTAAAGCTATAAGAACTGGCCATCTAGCACGTTCGGAACAGAGAGTAAAGGGAGCGTTTTCTGGGCACAATAGCATAGATTCAAGGCATAATGTACAGACAAAGGTATGGTAGGAAGAGAGTACATTGGAGGTAAACCTAGGCATTGAATGATGATGAGAGAGATATAGTCTCTAGAGACGTTTAAACCAGGTGATGTCATCTCATATGTGGGAAGTGGAACAACTTAGGGGGCACTTTTTATTTTTGGAAAAATAACGTTCCCAAAGTAAACTGCCTATTTCTCAGGACCAGATGCGAGAATATATAATTGACAGCTTAGGTTAGAAAACACTCTAAAGTTTCCAAAACTGTAAAAATAATGTCTGAGTATAACAGAACTGATATTGCAGGTGAAATCCTGAGAAAAATCCAATCAGGAAGTGACTCTTATTTTGAAACCCCTGTCTTTCTATGCATCCCTATTGCCCATTGAAAGGGATATCAACCAGATTCCTTTTTCTGTGGCTTCCCTAAGGTGTCAACAGCCTTTAGACGTAGTTTCAGGCCTTTATTTTGAAGAATGAGCGTCAACGTCCACATTGCGTAAGTGGTCTGTTGTTGGTTGTTGGATTTTTGACCGAAACAAAGAGGGGTACACATTTTTCCTCCCGGTCCTATATCTATTATCGAATAGATATTTGAAAAACACCTTGAGGATTGATTATAAAAAACGTTTGCCATGTTTTTGTCGATATTATGGATATAATTGGAAATTTTTGTCTGCGTTGTCGTGACCGCTATTTCCGGTGGATTCCTAGGCATAACGCATCAAACTAATGGAGGTATTTGGATATAAAAAATATCTTTATGGAACAAAAGGAATATTTGCTGTCTAACTGGGAGTCTCATGAGTGAAAACATCAGAAGCTCATCAAAGGTAAACGATTAATTTGATTGCTTTTCTGATTTTCGTGACCAAGTTACCTGCCGATAGGTATACATAATGTTTTGCTAGTATATCGATAAACTTACACAAACGCTTGAATTGTTTTCGCTGTAAAGCATAATTTCAAAATCTGAGACGACAGGGTGATTAACAAAAGGCTAAGCTGTGTTTCGCAAAATTTCACTTGTGATTTCATAAATATGAATATTTTCTAGTAAGATTATTTGACCGTTGCGCTATGCTATTTAGCGTAGTTGATGACAATTATCCCGGATCCGGGATGGGAGGTTCCAAGATTAAGGTATATTGAGCAGGGCTAGAGGCTCTACAGTGAAATAAGACAGTAATTACTAACCAGGACAGTAATGGACAAGGCATATTGATATTAGGGAGAGGCATGCATAGCTAAGTGATCGTATGGGTCCAGTGAGAGGTTGGGCTGGCTGGGGACACGGCGATTCAGACAGTTAGCAGGCCGGGGCCAGCAGTTAGCAGGCCGGGGCTAGCAAGCTAGCATAAGGGCCTTAGAGGGACGTCGCGATGTTGCAATGCAACTGCATTGTTTTTTAGTGAGGCTGCCAGAGCAGAGGCAGTAGTGATGATAACACATTTTATATTGATAGGTGCGTGAATTGGACCATAATTGCTGTCCTGCCTGAGCATTTGAAATGAAATCTCACTTTACCCCAACCTACATGTACATACCTCAATTACCTCGACTAACCTGTACCCCTGCACATTAACTCGGTACCGGTACCCTGTATATAGCCTCGTAATTGTTATTTTATTGTTGCTCTTTTATTTTTTACTTTAGTTGAATTAGTAAATATTTTTCTTAACTGTTATTTTTGTTAGCTGCATTGTTCAGGGCTTGTAAGTAAGTATTTCACGGTAAGGTTTACTACACGTTGTATTCGGCGCACGTGACAAATACTATTTATTGAATGAGTACTTTTGTCTGGGAAAATGTATTTACAAAGTACATATTGCCTTTAGGAATGTAGTGGAGTAACAGTAAAAATGGTCAAAAATATAAATAGTAAAGTACAGATATAGAAAAAAACCACTTAAGTTGTACTTCAAAGTATTCTTACTTAGTTTGTTTACACCACTGACTAAGACTAGACTAAATCTAAAAAAGAGTGCCAAAATGAGCACTGCACCAGTGGCATACAGAAGTTTTGCGAGACCACCCTGCAAAGTTTGAGCGAAGAGTTTTAGGAAAACAGATTGTTTGGAAAACAGCTAACTTCTTGCTATTCTACACATTTTGCCATGGGGACAGAGAGAAACATGTTTAATTGGCTGATTTTCTGATATACAAAAAAAATAGGGTGGGGGGGCTGCTGTGTTGTGTGGTTCGCCAGTGGCACACACACACACACACACACACACACACACACACACACACACACACACACACACACACACACACACACACACACACACACACATCCGGCAGCATGTTATCATACAGTACATACATCTCTCTCAACCCAGTATCACCGTGTCATCCAAACATCCTGTCTTACCAGTATAGTGATATCACTCTTCCTGCCCTCTCAGCCTTCAGTATCTATGTTTACACTAGCTAAATAAACACACACTACGTGAACTTGAGTGTAGGTGATGCTTTCCCTATCCACACGGTAGTTTGAATAACAGATTAACCTCATGGTGTGGCTTTGGCTAGGGACGATACCAATAAGATAAGTTTTACTATGGTTTTGTCTGGCTCAGTTGGTAGAGCATGGTGCTTGCAACGCCAGGGTTGTGGGTTTGATTCCCATGGGGGACCAGTATGAAAATGTATGCACTCACTACTGTAAATTGCGTTGGATACAAGTGTCTGAAGGAACATTTTTTTCTGATCTCTCAATGTCGAATTCTGTTGACGTGTTAGCTAGCCAACTCTGTACGTTCCTTTATGGCAATCTAAAGAAATAGCAAGTGTGGTGATGGTTTATTGAGAAGGGCTGTGGAGCTCGTGAGGGGTGTTAGGTGTTTAGGCTGGTTTTGTTGGGTTGTGTGTGATGGCATTGGTACCTCTGTGGTCTGTGTACAGGTTGATGTGGAGTTCTCTCAACTATGATGTCCCTATCCCTGTCCCTGTTGCCGTTTTCCTGCTACTGTGGGTTTTCACAAAGACAGAGCACAGGAAACACTGGGACGTCTGCAGCGTTGCTGGGATTGAGAGTAACGTCCATGTCTCCGGTGAGAGTCCTGATAACCTGACAGGGTCGACTTCCTGTACAGCTGGACCACTCCAGCTACAAAACACTCACTGGTGAATCATTCACAGAAAGACACACCAGAACACACACACACACACTTTACGTACGTGAAGTATGAAAAACTCTCTCTCAGGTGCACATACACGCGAAGACATAGATTCTAGCAGAGGACAGGACACTACTGCCATTCGGTGTTTTTCCTTGATATTCCTTCCTATTTGTCATTTGTTTTTGCAGAAGGAAGATACGACGAGAGAGAAAAACATCCTGAGGTTTTCCAAATAAAGATCCCTGTTCTGCACCCCTCTGCCCCAGCCCCCTCTCCCTACCCCTGTTATCAATCTCAAACAGCTTAATTACATCATTAGACATTTTGTGAATTGAGAGTGCCTGGTCATTCAGTCTTATCAGCCACAGCAGATTTCACCCCCCTCCGTAGGCCCAGGCGGCACACAATAACAGTGAGACAACCCATCCTGTCCGCCTCAATGTATAATGGTTAATTGTGCATTGAAATCTTGTTTTGAATTCAGTATAATTGCTTTGACATTACTTAATCTATTTGGGCAGGATGTCAACCATGATAACCTGGTCTTTAATCCATTTAATATTAATGAAGCTAACAAGAAATATAATGACTGTGTTAATCCAGATTCAAATTTCCTGAAATTCACCAGAGATGAGGCTATCATATCAGTTTAGCAACCTGTATAGCAGTCTATCAAATTCCAAGACACGATTATTCTTTGCCTTTTATTTGAATGTTTGGAGTCTTCCTAAAAATCATGCCCACCTTGTTCATTATCTGTCTTCTCTCAACCATGAATTTTCCATGATTGTCCTCTCAGAAACATGGTTAACTGAAGCGACAACAATGCATTATGACATGTCTCCTTATAATACTGTTCACCACCGTAGAACATCAAGAGTGTGGGTAGGTGTGTCCATTTTTGTTCATAAAAGTCTGAATTTCTTTGTAAGAGAGGACCTTGCGCTTACTTCTGATAACATTGATGTTGAATCGCTTTTCCTGGAAATTTCCTCCTTGAAAAATGTTTGCGGTAAAAAAAAAGGTAATTGGATTTGTCTATCGGCCACTCAATACTGCCATTGGTAGTTTTATTGACGTCCTTGCATCAACCTTGGATTTGATTAATAACTAAGATAATATGGGTTTTCTATTGGGTGACTACGGCATGAATTGATTTAAAAGTGAGAACCACTCACTAACATGTGACTTTTTGAATACTTTACAAACCTACAAGAGTGACCAGTTCATCTGCATCCCTTACTGATCATATGTTTACTAATTCTTTGAATAATGTGGCTTTAACAAGTATACTTTATATTGATGTTTCTGACCACTTTCCAATATTACACTTCTCATTGGCAGCTAGAAATGAACAGGTGGGAATGGATGGTAACCAGGTAGGCAAGTTGAGAACAAGTTGTCATTTACAACTGCGACCTGGCCAAGATAAAGCATAGCAGTGTGAACAGACAACAACACAGAGTTACACATGGAGTAAACAATAAACAAGTCAATAACACAGTAGAAAAAAAAGTCTATATACATTGTGTGCAAAAGGCATGAGGAGGTAGGCGAATAATTACAATTTAGTAGATTAACACTGGAGTGATAAATGATCACCTGTGTAATGATCATGCTGTTTAATCAGCTTCTTGATATGCCACACCTGTCAGGTGGATGGATTATCTTGGCAAAAGAGAAATGCTCTCTAACAGAGATGTAAACACATTGTTGTGCATATAGAACATTCCTGGGATCTTTTATTTCAGTTCATGAAACATGGGACCAACACTTTACATGTTGTGTTTATATGTTCAGTGTACAAATACACATACCTCCCAGGCAGCCTACCGAAACCCTTCAATGGATTCTTCCAGGTTAATTCCCAAATCCAACAATATACAACACAAGACACTGCAATAACCTTCATCATCTCCACTGCCACACCTCACATAGTCAATTATCTATCAGATACAGAGGTTTCATACTCTCAAATTTCTGTCTTCACAATGACAAAACTTCATCATCCCTCAATAACTTCAAGCGTACACCGGGGATCAGCCTGATGAATCAAACTACCCAGTAGTCTCCTCCATGTAGCCTGACTCTCACACCCTTTTGGGTTTCCAACCTCTCACAGTCTT
The DNA here is from genome assembly GCF_036934945.1 of Oncorhynchus masou masou. Taxonomy (NCBI): domain Eukaryota; kingdom Metazoa; phylum Chordata; class Actinopteri; order Salmoniformes; family Salmonidae; genus Oncorhynchus; species Oncorhynchus masou. The sequence goes on along the minus strand of NC_088226.1, from coordinate 45,315,532 downwards.
TTTTTACCAGTTCTTTTTTATCTGTACTGTTTTGTCTTTACTTGTTTTCTTTGTTGCAATGAAACCATAAAAATCAAACATTTCCTGATAACAGCTGATAGTTGACTTTGGTCCAGAATGCAGGTTAGCTGGACAGTCATAGAGACCCTCACATGGGTGTTTGTGTTCACACTATCATTGTGCTGTTTGACAGGGCTAATTGGGGTACCTGATAGGTCACACTGTGGGGGAATATCATTTACATGCCAAGTACCCAAATTCATTCAAAGAAAGGGCCACTGTACATTAAAAATGAACAGGCAAAATTTGAGAGGCTCTTGGCTACGTAGATTATTTTGTGCATAGTTTGATCAACAAGACCTTTGTATCACCATTATCCATAACTGATTGCTAAAGTAAACTCAATATCAGAATCAACATAATCACAATTTCTTATCATCCATCTTTATTGGTATTTTTCAAACTCATTTCACTGCTGCTTGTGGATAGGCTCACATATTAAGTTATGGTTTCCTTGTGGTCTTTTTCTCTGCAATATAATCACATTGCTTCTAAATGATGTGAAATGTATCTCTTTTCCATATTTCCTGAATGGCTCCTTGATGTAATAAGGATCTTGTTCTTCTTGATGTCCCGGTCATCTTTTGCTTTTCATTGGATCAAATCTATATTCCAGTATAGTAATATCTGTGAACTAATGATCCATCTGAATGATCAAATCTAATACCAGCGGGGGAAAACATGTGGGTCAAAATCTGCATCAATTTATTAAACCAAACTATTTCCTTAGGAGAACAGTATAGTGGCACCAGCATCTTCTATTCCTTATATGGGGATATAGGACATCTTGATAGGACGTCCTATTATAATACACACTCCATTGTTATGTTGCCTTGACTATTTTAAACAAATAACCAAACTTATTATCTGTAAGGGACTCGTGATTGGCTGGTGTTTTTATTAAAGGTGCAGTGCAGGGTAAATTAAACCCATTTGTCCAATCGTAAATGAATGGAGTGAATTGGAGCACCACTATCTTGCTTTTGGAGACACAATACAGTAAAACGTTTAAATAATGATGTTTTCAATGACAGCAGAAGAACAACCAACCAACAGAATGTAACACCTGCCAATGACTTTATCCCCACATTCATTTTAACTGAGATTGATCAGTTGACATAGAGAGTCAGGGTCTGACCTCCTGCAGGTTCTTCCAGACACATTTCTTCCTGTGAGTGTGAGGTTATAGTGTAGATACGGTTTAGTCAGTGTGGGGCGTGCACGGTGGCAGTATCACACCTGAGGATTGATGTGTAATGTCTCTTTAACACAGCTGCCTGACTGGGAGCTGACACGGATAGATGGATGGGTGGCACCGCTGCTCTCAACATCCTGGCCAACCACTGCCACACATAGAGATGATTGACAGACGAGAACATTATAATCTGGCAACAAAGATGACACAGCACTTTTGTCACCTTTGACCCCCTTGGTCATCTGCTCAGACACAATAGGATGGATTGTGATAGCTCCTGTTGAAATAGGTTCTATTGCTCTGTTAGAATAGCCTGGGCACGGTTTCCCAAAAGCATCTGAGGGTTAAGTTAATTGTTAGAACCGGTTGTAACCACTGTGGTTCTAATGATGAATTTAGCCTTAAGATGCTTATGGGAAACTGGGCTCTGGTCTGTAACAGAGGAGCAACACAGGCCCTGTAAGGAGCAACACGGGCCTTCAAAAGAAGTGGTGGTCATGACTCATGAACCAAGGTCTATGATGCCCCCTAAGGGTACATTACAGTACTTATCATAGTCTGCTGTTGTAGAAGGTCTTGAGAAAGAGATTACCACTGTGTCTCTTAACCTGACAAGCAAAGATGATAGATTAATTAGTAATTACATAACTGCAGTTATCTACATACAGCAAATTCTCTTCAAACTTGACTGCCCCCAGGATCAAAACCAAAACCCAACAAATTCCTCTGAAATATCATGACCAGTCACCCTGCATGCAGACGTTATTTACAAATAAATGTGTTTGAAGAAATAAGTGGATTATATCTAGCACTAGACAAACCTGCATCCGGACACACGACACAAGCACACATACACACACATTGTTTAGTAATAGACTGCTTGGCTGAGGGAGGGAGGAGCAGGTAAGAGAGAGATTGACAGGCTGATAACAGTGGTGGGGAGGTATGCGGACAGAGCTGTGTGTCTGTTTCCCAGGGGCAGCAGGAGAACTACCCATCACACCCTGCTGCCAAGGCCCAGACACCTACCCACCCACCCTACCCCAACTGACACACTCCCACCTCAGGCCTCTGATAGCACCTGTGAATCATTAATTATGCCCCACCTGTTTGTTCCATCATAAGCACAGTTATAAGTTATGATGATGCTCTGCTGTTCTGAGCATACATGCTTTCTTTTCCCCAATGACGATGGAAAGAATCTGCCGTTATGATCATGTCATATTGTTTTTCAATAGGCGTGACTGAATAATACAATATTGCAGCAAGGTTCCAACTAAATGCTGTCCATAGTTATCAGCTAGAGGCTGTTTGCTGTTGACATATCTCAGGGATTTTGTTTTTTTGTTACTAACGATGAGATCTGTGAATATTTCAGTAAATATTTCAGAGCACCTTATTTAACGTGCTAAGACAATATGCACAGTTAAATGTGGATTCTGATAATGATGTGCTCTTTTGAATACGATAATATTGACTGAAATGTTTGACAAACACAGCATAATATTCGTAGCTATCATTTTAAACAGAACATGTTACGAATGCTGCAATTGAAAGATAAGTCAACCTCTCCCTCCCCCATATGCAGAGACACACACATTATTCCTTTATAGGACACATACTCTTCCCACTCCTACAGTAGTTCCCATGCTGATTTCTTTCCAGATTGACAGAGGATCCCAGAGTCAATCTTGACTACAGAGGAGTGAGGGACAGGTCTTTATATACCAGCCTTTAGATGCGTGTGGCAATTGATGAGCGTATCTGATAAAGCAAGGCCTTCAATTATAAAGCTGTCAGATCCCCGTCAGATTCCAGTCAGAAAGACGAGCCTATTTCTCTGCTCAATGTGTGTGTTATTTGTAATGTAGGGACTGGGCACAGACGTCAGTTCAACGTCTAGTTTTGATTTACGTTTGGTTCAGCTGTCAACCAATGTGAACTCAACGTAGAATCAACAAAAAATGTCACCATTTCATTGTGATGACTTTTTGCAACTCATCACATTGAATTTGTTTTGTCGAAATGATGTGGAAACAACATTATTTCAACCAGTTTTTGCCCCGTGGGTAATGTTTCCTGGTTACTCAGACTCGAGAATGATTCAGTTTAGTATACCTACAGATGTCGAATTTGATCCCCCTGTTTAATTTGTAGTGAGGTTTAAAAGGGCTTCTAAAGTTTGTAATTTACACAGTGACATTTCAGACTTGATTTTCCCTTATGAAAAATGTATCAACCACTACAAAAATCTCCATCAATTATACTGAGTGTACAAAACATTAGGAACACCTTTCTAATACTGAGTTGCCCTCAGAACAGCTTCAATTGGTCAGGGCATGGATTCTACAATGTGTTGAAAGCGTTCCACAGGGATGCTGGCCCATGTTGATTCCAATGCATCCCACAGTTGTGTCAAACTGACTGGATGTCCTTTGGGCGGTGGACCATTCTTGATACACACGGACACTGTTGAGCGTGAATAACACAGCTTGAATCTTTTGTCTTGCTGATTCACCCTCTGAATGACACACAAACACAATCCATGTCTCAAGGCTTAAAAATCCTTCTTTAACCTGTCTTCTCCCCTTCATCTACACTGATTGAAGTGCATTGAAGTGACATCAATAAGGGATCAACTCTTTCACCTGGATTCACCTGGTCAGTCTGTCATGGAAAGAGTTCCTCATGTTTTGTACACTTAGTGTATAATCCACATAATAATTCACATTTCCTGTTGATGCAGGATTATTTTCCTGCCGTAGGAGGCTGGCTCAAATTAAGACCCTACATCTCTATAGGCCTACCCCTAAACCATCTATTGGCGATACATTTAAGAAGAAAGAAAAATGTTGAAATCAATTCCTCAGATAAAACAACATAAACATTGTCTATTGTCTATTGTTAGACCAGTGGGCTTGGATGTAATGCAGTGAAAATGAACTCCAAAGTCACATAACAGAGGGCGCTATAGCATTGTCTTAATATCACACTGTCAGTTTACGCAGTGCACGGTCTGTAACACACCAAGAGAGAGCTCATGAAAGGCAAAATACTAAGTCACACTCAAGTTTTTACAATACTCAATGGTATCGGTGCTGCACAGACATTCACACCATAATGTAGGTTATAGTATATCCTCTAATGAAACAACCTTATGGCTGAGTGTGTGTGTGCTGGGGGTGGGGGTGCATCTTATACCCTACTGCCCATAAGTCTCATGTCAAGTCTGTCGTGTGTGTGTGTGTGTGTGTGTGTGTGTGTGTGTGTGTGTGTGTGTGTGTGTGTGTGTGTGTGTGTGTGTGTGTGTGTTGTGTGAGGGTCTAGGCCTGTGTCTGTGTATATACCAAGGTATTTCCTGGTGGTACAGAACTATGCCCAGGGCCCGTTTGTCCATTCCAGAGGAAATGACACTGAGTTCCTGAAGCAGAGAAGGATGGGCTGTTCTACCCTTTAATGTTCTGTTTTTATATGAGTGTCTGTGTGTCTCCACCCTCTTCACCAACAAACACATTTGTATCGACATATTTGCAGCCTTTCTTTTAACATTTTGTTTTATTTGACCAAACAAGAGACATTACCGGAATTTGGACCTAATCACAGACACACACAGACACACACAAACGCACACAGACACGCACACAAACAGACACGCATGCGTGCACAGACACACAGACAAGCACACATGCATGTGCACTAACATGTTCCCCACAGGACCGACCAGTGTAAGACATGTAAATGCTGTATGTACATCATTCAAACAGCATAGGGCCCCGTAGCTCTGCTATCTTTTGAGTACAAACAAGACAGAGAGGACAGAGGCATCTACAGTCAGTGAGTGGACATTCATACAATTTCCTGAAACCTATTAGAATAAACTACCAGATGCTGCATAAACACGGCTCAGAGTTCCGACGAACCGACAGTTGAGAGTTTTGGTGTTCTATATTTACTCCTCTATATTTATTGTAGAAGTGGTAAAAAAAATGTTCAGCTTTACTTCCTGGTACAGTGGCGGTCAGAGATAAAAAAAATACATTAATTCAGCACAACCCAGTTAAGATGCCCACTCCAAACCAATACCTTGACACAAAACAGTTACAAACTGTCGGTGTCACCCAGGATAAGGCTCAAAAGTAGTTTTACAAGTACTGTATCTGCATGGAGGTTGTTTTGTTTTTTACATTGCCCTCAACTTTCAGAGTCATGCCAGCAGTGTACCCCCAGCTTAAAAACACACATTATGTCACCAAGTTCACACGGGCCTTGTCTGGGCTATTCTGGGCATCTGTTGAAGGCTGGATATACATAAGAAAATACCCAAGGCTGGTGGACATATTGTTTCCACAGAGATCTCATACACACACACACACACACACACACACACACACACACACACACACACACACACACACACACACACACACACACACACACACACACACACACACACACACACACACACACACACACACGAACAGGGGAACTCAGACCTTGGTTATGCCCACGTAAATGGAATTGACTTAATTCCCTTTTTATGCACTTTTCTCTCTATGGGGATTCTGACCTTGAACTGAAGCATGGGGAAACGCATGTGCCAGCCAGGTATTCATTTGGGGTGGAGATCACACGAATGGAGGTGTGGCAGAGGTGTGTCTACAGATATAACGTGTTCTGACCTTGGTTTAATTCCCTTATAATTCCATCACCTTTACACGTGAAGAAACCATGAATAAGATAGAGCAACCTGTCAGTTCCATGTGACTTCCAGACCGTCTTTTTCCCAATAGAAATACCACCGATCTCTATGCACTGTAATTAATAAATGATTAAGAGCTATTGATAAGACTCAGGTAAATGGGTAATCCATTTGTGTACGGGGATTGTAAATATAAATGACAATTGTTTTAGACCTATTTGACCTTACAATGTGAAAGCAGTCATATTTTAGAAAATTGAAAAGCATATCAACAAGACAGATATTTCGGTCTCTTTTCCACAGTGAAGTATAAATGGCTGTCATTATTTTAATTGTAGGCCTAAATTTGGAGACCCAAACCTAGGATGTAGCCTATAAAAACTTGTGCGCACTGACAGTAGCACCGATCCTACAGAGTGGATTTATGCAGTCTAGAATGTTTTACTTAGAGTGTATTCGGAAAGTTTTCAGCCCACTTGACTTTTTCCACATTCTGTTATGTTCCTCATCAGTCTACACACAATACCCCATAATGACAAAGTGAAAACAGGTTTTTAGAAATGTTAGCAAATGTATTAAATCTTATAAACAGAAATACCTTATTTACATAACTATTTAGACCCTTTACTATGAGATTAGAAATTGAGCTCAGGTGCATCCTGTTTCCATTGATGTTGATGTTTCTATAACTTGATTGGAGTCCACCTGTGGTAAATTAGGAAAGGCACCCACCTGTCTATATAAGGTCCCACAGTTGACAGTGCACGTCAGAGAAAAAAAACAAAACAAGCTATGGGGTCGAAGGAATTGTCCATAGAGCTCTGAAAGAAGATTGTGTCAAGGCACAGATCTGGGGAAGGGTAACCAAAACATTTCTGCAGCATTAAAGGTCCCCAAGAACACAGCAGCCTCCATCATTCTTAAATGGAAGAAGTTTGGAACCACCAAGACTCTTCCTAGAGCTGGCTGCCCTGCCAAACTGAGCTCCAGAGTTCCTGTGTGGAGATGGGAGAACCTTCCAGAAGGACAACCATCTCTGCAGCACTCCACCAATCAGGCCTTTATGGTAGAGTGGCAGACAGAAGACACTTCTCAGTAAAAGGTACATGACAGCCCGCTTGGAGTTTGCCAAAAAGCACCTAAAGGACTCTTACCTTTAAATAAGATCCTCTGGGTTGATGAAACCAAGATTGAACTTGTTGGCCTGATTGTCAAGCGTCACGTCTGGAGGAAACCTGGCACCATCCCTACGGTGAAGCATGGTGGTGGCAGCACCATGCTGTGGATGTTTTTCAGGGACTGGGAGACTAGTCAGGATCAAGGAAAGGATGAATGGAGCAAAGTACAGAGAGATCCTTGATGAAAACCTGCTCTAAAGTGCTCAGGACCTCAGACTGGGGCAAAGGTTCACCTCCTAACAGGACAACGACCCTAAGTACACAGTCAATACAATGCAGGAATAAGTCTCTGAATGTCCTTGAGTGGTCCAACCAGAGCCCGGACTTGAACCCGATCTATCATCTCTGGAGAGACCTGAAAATAGCTGTGCAGCAATGCTCCCCATCCAACCTGACAGAGCTTGAGAGAATGTGCAGAGAAGGGAGAAACTCCCCAAATATAGGTGTTGCATCATACCCAATAAGACTCAAGGCTGTAATTGCTGCCAAAGGTGCTTCAACAAAGTACTGAGTAAAGGGTCTGAATACTTATGTAAATGTAGCACATCCGGTGAACAAGTCAGGGTTCCATAGCCGCAGACAGAACAGTTGAAACTGGAGCATTAGCACGACCAGGTGGCTGGGGACAGCAAGGAGTCATCAGGCCAGGTAGTGTTGAGGCATGGTCCTCAGAGAGAAGAGAGAGAGACAGAGAGCGAGGGAGCATTCTTAAATTCACACAGGACGCTTGATAAGACAGGAGAAATTCTCAAGATGTAACAGACTGACCTTGGCCCCCGACACAAACTATTGCAGCCTAAATACTGGAGACTGAGACCGGATGTCACGTTCTGACCTTAGTTCCTTTGTTTTGTCTTTTGTTTTAGTATGGTCAGGGCGTGAGTTGGGTGGGTTGTCTATGTTAGTTTGTCTATGATTTTCTATTTTTGTGTTTGGCCTGGTATGGTTCTCAATCAGAGGCAGCTGTCAATCGTTGTCCCTGATTGAGAACCATATTTAGGTAGCCTGTTTTCCATTGTGTTTTGTGGGTGGTTATTTTCTGTTTAGTGTTGTACCTTACAGGACTGTTCTTTGGTTGTTTATAGTTTTGTTTTCAGTGTTCATTATAATATTTAAAATACGAACACTTACTAAGCTGCACCTTGGTCCTCCTCTCCTTCCCCAGACGACAAGCGTTACAGAACCACCCACCAAGAAAGGACCAAGCAGCGTGGTAACGGGCAGCAGCAGCAGGACTCCTGGACATGGGAGGAGATTCTGGACGGCAAGGGACCCTGGGCACAGGCAGGAGAATATCGCCGCCCCAAGGCTGAGCTGGAGGCAGCGAAAGCCGAGAGGCAGTGGTATGAGGAGGCAGCACGGCGGCGTGGTTGGAAGCCTGAGAGGCAGCCCCAAAAATGTCTTGGGGGGGGCACACGGGGAGTGTGGCGAAGTCAGGTAGGAGACCTGAGCCAACTCCCCGTGCTTACCGGAGAGCGAGAGGGACCGGGCAGGCACCGTGTTATGCCGTGAGGCACACGGTGTCCCCGGTGCGTGTGCATAGCCCGGTGCGGTACATTGCAGCGCCTCGTATCGGCCTGGCTAGAGTGGGCATCGAGCCAGGTGTCATGAAGCCAGCTCAGCGCATCTGGTCTCCAGTGTGTCTCCTCGGGCTGGTGTACATGGCACCAGCCTTAAGCATGGTGTTCGCCAGCACAGCCCAGTGCGGGCTATTCCACCTCGCCGCACTGGCCTGGCTACGGGGAGCATTCAACCAGGTAAGGTTGGGCAGGCTTAGTGCTCAAGAGCTCCAGGGCTCCTTCACGGTCCGGTCTATCCGGTGCCACCTCCACGCACCATCCCTCCAGTGGCAGCCCCCCGCACTAGGCTGTCTCTCCGTCTTCTCCCTACAGGTGCTCCCATCTGCCCAGCGCTGCCAATGTCTCCCGTCTGCCCAGCGCTGCCAGAGTCTCCCGTCTGCCCAGCGCTGCCAGAGTCTCCCGTCTGCCCTCTCAATCAGAGGCAGCTGTCAATTGTTGTCCCTGATTGAGAACCATATTTAGGTAGCCTGTTTTCCATTGTGTTTTGTGGGTGGTTATTTTCTGTTTAGTGTTGTACCTTACAGGACTGTTCTTTGGTTGTTTATTGTTTTGTTTTCAGTGTTCATTCAAATATTTAAAATATGAACACTTACCACGCTGCACCTTGGTCCTCCTCTCCTTCCCCAGACGACAAGCGTTACACCGGAGGGGTTGGGAGACACTGTGGCCCCGTCCGACAATACCACCAGACAGGGCCAATCAGGCAGGATATAACCCCACCCACTTTGCCAAAGCACAGTCCCCACACCAAAAGTAGGATGTCTTCAACCACCAACTTACTACCCTGAGACAAGACCGAGTATAGCCCACGAAGATCTCCCCCACGGCACGAACCCGAGGGGAGCGCCAACCCGGCCAGGAAGATCATGTCAGTGACACAACCCACTCAAATGATACAAGACTCCTAAGGATGTCCTGGAAGAGCACCAGTAAGCCGGTGACTCAGTCCCTGTAATAGGGTTAGAGGCAGAGAATCCCAGTGGAGAGGTGGGAACCGGCCAGGTAGAGAAAGCAAGGGCGGTTTGTTGCTCCAGTGCTTTTCCATTCACCTTTACACCCCTGGGCCAGACTACACTCAATCATAGGACCTACTGAAGAGATGAGTCTTCAATAAAGACTTAAAGGTCGAGACTGAGTCTGCGTCTCTCACATGGATAGGCAGACCATTCCATAAAAATTGAGCTCTATAGGAGAAAGCCCTGCCTCCAGCTGTTTGCTTAGAAATTCTAGGGACAATAAGGAGGCCTGCGTCTTGTAACCGTAATGTGTACCTGTAGGTATGTACAGCAGGACCAAATCGAAAAGATAGGTAGGAGCAAGCCCATGTAACGCTTTGTAGGTTAGCAGTAAAACCTTGAAATCAGCCCTAGCCTAAACAGGAAGCCAGTGTAGAGAGGCTAGCACTGGAGTAATATGATCAAATATTTTGGTCAAGATTCTAGCAGCCGTGTTTAGCACTAACTTAAGTTTATTTTGTTTTTTATCTGGGTAGCCAGAAAGTAGAGCATTGCAGTCGTCTAATGTAGAAGTGACAAAAGCATGGATACATTTTTTTGCATTATTTTTGGACAGAAAGTTTATTGATTTTTGTTATGTTACGTAGATGGGAAAAAGCTGTCCTTGAAACAGTCTTAATATGTTTGTCAAAAGAGAGATCAGGTTCCAGAGTAACGCCGAGGTCCTTCACAGTTTTATTTGAGACGACTGAACAACCATCAAGATTAATTGTCAGATCCAACAGAAGATCTTTGTTTCTTGGGATCTAGAACAAGCATCTCTGTTTTGTCCGAGTTTAAAAGTAAAACATTTGCCACCATCCACTTCCTTATGTCTGAAACACAGGCTTCCGGGGAGGGACATTTTGGGGCTTCACCATGTTTCATTGAAATGTACAGCTGTGTGTCATCCGCATACCTGTGAAAGTTAACATTATGTTTCCCAATGACATCACCAAGAGGTCAAATATATAGTGAAAACAATAGTGGTCCTAAAAAACGGAACCTTGAAGAACACTGAAATGAACAATTGATTTGTCAGACAAACCATCCACAGACAAACTGATATCTTTCCCGACAGATAAGATCTTAACCAGGCTAGGACTTGTCCGTGTAGACCAATTTGGGTTTCCAATCTCTCCAAAAGAATGTGGTGATTGATGGTATCAAAAGCAGCAATAAGGCTGTAACATAACAAAACGTGGAAAAAGTGAAGGGGTCTGAATACTTTCCAAATGCACTGTATATGCTCAGACTTTTCCGTTTTTTTAAAAACCATTTCACTGTCAGTAATACACACACTAAATAACTGTCACTTTAGTGCAGTGACTATTAGTTTCCTTCAATTTGTAGCCTTCATTTTTAATCATTCCTTTACATTGTTAGTTATCCTTTCTTTCCTCTGTCATGTCCGTGTGGTTGTTTCTGAGGGCCGGTAGTAAATTTGAACCTTTATTGATCTAAATTCTTATTTACAATGACGGCCTACACCGTCCATAACCGGACGACGCTGGGCCAACTGTGCGCCGCACTATAGGACTCCCAATCATGGCCGGTTGAAATACAGGCTGGATGTCATTGTTCCTGACGGTCAACTGTGTGCTGCACTATAGGACTCCCAATCACGGCCGGTTGAAATACAGGCTGGATGTCATTGTTCCTGACGGTCAACTGTGTGCTGCACTATAGGACTCCCAATCACGGCCGGTTGTAATACAGGCTGGATGTCATTGTTCCTGACGGTCAACTGTGTGCTGCACTATAGGACTCCCAATCACGGCCGGTTGTAATACAGGCTGCATGTCATTGTTCCTGACGGTCAACTGTGTGCTGCACTATAGGACTCCCAATCACGGCCGGTTGTAATACAGGCTGGATGTCATTGTTCCTGACGGTCAACTGTGTGCTGCAATAGTGGATCATAATAGGCTAATGTATTACAAGTTGTGCAATCATTTGGGACATGTAGCCTATCTGAATCATTATGGAACGCAGACCATACATAGCAGTTTAAACAAGAAGACTGGCCTACGGGTCATTGTCATCACAGTTCTGTGATTAGTGAGGATTAGGGTAGATTTATAGGATTATTGTTCAACCACTATTTCTTACCTTCCAATATTTTATGGATTAGACAATTGAATATGGCAAATTTCAGGATGAATCAAACCACTGTATTATTTATTCACCAATAAACTCACCAAAGGCTCTCCAACCCTGTTTATGTAGGACTCAAATACTTTCCTAACCTTAAATAATCTTCAAAATCAGAGTCTTTTTTAATCTACCAATTGGTGCAACAACAAATAAAGGATACGAATATATGTACATTATTTAAGATGGCTTGCTTTCATAATTCCTATTCTGAACTTGTTCTCGATATACAGTATATTCTAGTCAGTGAGTCTGTTGAGAAAATTCAAATGAAATGTAAGTTGTATGTGTCACGACTCCCACCTGCCTGTTCGGGCGGCGCTCGGCAGTCTACTAGCCGCCACTGATCCCCTTTTCCTTGTCTGTTTGTTTGGTCTTATTGGTTGCACCTGTCTCTTATTTTGTTTTTTGATTCAGTCTATTTAAGCCTGTTAGGCCTGCCTGTTTTTGTGTGGGCTTGTTTTCTGTTTGTCAGGTTGTGCGTGTTGTGCCCTGTGTTGGGTTGGACAATTTTGACGAATGACTAATTTCGCCTGTTGTTTTGGGCGTTAGCTTTGGAAACTTAATAAAGTCCGGTTTCCCCAGTATCCTCTGCTCTCTGCGGTTGACTCCGCACCCACCACTCCAGGCGTTGTGGCAGTATGTAAAGTTTGGGCTTTAGATAAATGTACTGCAAACCCTGTTGAATGAAAACTCCATGAGAAAATCTGTTAGCCAGCAAGTGGGAGGGTTTTCAGAGGTTTAATTAAATCTATTCAATGCACATCAGGGAGTCACATCTGCAAAGCCTGTTACGCACATGCATAAGGTAAGTGTAAGTACCAACTACTGAGAAAGGCTTAAATCAAAACACGGACTATGGGCAGGAAAGTATTGTCTGCTCAAATTCAATTTGACAAAGAAAGCAAAATACACACACACACATTTCTACAAGTATATATTTATTTTATAAAACTAGTTACATTTATTACAAGTTTAGTACAGTAGATATCGGCTTCAATCAAATAAGGTAAGTTATTATAACAAAGACAAAAGTCATTGTAATAAACTGTACAATTGAGAGGCAAGAACAATCTAGAAAAAGCAAAACATCTGATAGAAACTTGTCCGTGCAAAAGATTTTAAGGTGTTGCATTTGATAAAACCACTTGTGTGAGATGTAGACTGGATTTTTCCAAGAAAACACAATTGACAGAAAAAGAAAGAAAAAAGAATGAAAACATTTGCTAATTCAATTGTCAAATTCCAGTTGCCATTTCCTGCAATAGAGGAAGTGGGCGGATTGCTTCTCAGGAACTAGGTGTGTCCCTGTGGCTCCCCTGACCTTCCATCTACTGTGTAAACATGATTGCATTCCAAGGGTTTGCTAAAAACAGTGGTCTTTACAATGACGAAATATCTCATACAACTTTCATCAATCCCATTGAATATATTACATTTATCTCATAACAAAATACTTTGACTGAATAAACAATGCAATGGATAAGCCACTACTACATGTGATGACATTGTTCCTGATGGTCCCTGAGGGTGTGCTGCAAAAACAGGCTCAAGGAGAGGGCTATATTTTGTGGGCATTTAGGAGAACAGTGCTAGTGATGATGGTGTTGACCATTAGGGGCTAAACAGGGGGTGTACTGTAGCGCACCTCAACACTGAACTTGTCTGCTGTTTTGGGCGGCAGTGGCTTCTTCACAATGCTTCTCTTCATGATCATCTCCTCATTAGCATAAATGGGTGCGTCAGTGTCGTCTGAGTGGTAGCCTGACTGGTACCCACTCGTCTGATTGGACGACTCGGAGGCCAGAGACTCCTTACTCTTACATCGCTGGATGTGACTATAGAAGGACAGGAACCATTTATTATCCAATAAACAAATACAGTAACAATCACACAAATGCTGTGAGATTCTAGAGTGTAACACAACCATTGGGTTGGGGGTTATGGGCCTCCTATTTTCTCACCTGAAGTTGGACGTGCGGTGACGCTGATGGTCCAGACTCTTCATCTCCTCTGGTGATAGGCACATACCGCTGTCCGTCTGACCCTCCTGTAGGGAACACCCACATGGACTCAGATTATTGGCTGTTGATATGTAAGGGGGAGTGACACTGTGTAACCATGGAGACACTCACCATGACGCTGCTATGCCCCACAGGGACGTCATCAAAAGTCTTCACACTGAGTGGTCGACTGCACCTGTCACTCTGCTGGGAGAGCCTATAAGGAGCAGTGAGGGGGGGGCATCACCCGTTACACTAGCAACTAGCAAGTGTTCATACAAACTGCACAAAGGTAGTCCACTATATTGGGGTTTCATTTGTGATAGATCAATGCGATGCTTGGTGTTAATTTGAGTCAGTGTGCATGTTGCTGACCCGAGGGAGATGGCGGGTGTGTTGTCGCAGTGTATCTGGGGGACATGGGTTTCCTCTCTGATGATCCTGGTGAAGGGGTTCCTGGGTTCAGGGCTGAGTGAGCCCCCCTCCACCTCCACTGCTGTCAAAGGGATGTAATCCTTCCCATCCTGAAGGTAAACACACACCGATTATACTCTCAGACCTCACGATCTCACCTCATACACACACAATAAGATATACCGTGCACATACTCACATACCGTGCACCAATACCCTCATAAATAAACTAGCACACATAACACGTGTGCTAGTGCTAGTTACATACATGTAACATGCATGTAAACAAACAGACCTGATGAGCGCTAGCCTGTAGCAGGTTCCCCAGATGTTCTACGAGCTCTGTGAAATTTGGTCTGTCGGTAGGTTTGTCGAGCCAGCAGTCCAACATGGTTTGATATCTAGCAGAACAATCATTACCTGGTCATTTGTTAATTCATCACTGCAATGGTGTCACATTGTTGTCTATGGCTTCACGTGGCAGATTCTATTGGCAGATAATTGTATTTCACAGTCATAATGGAATTGAGCAGGCTTCAGTATGTCATGTCGTGTGATATGCTGTATTTCAGTAGTCCACTCACATCTCAGTGGTGGCGTAGTCTGGTGCTCTCATCCTGGTCCCTTCCTTCAGCCTCCTGCAGAAGGCCTCATCAATGCCAACACCAGGGTATGGAGATGCCCCTGTGGTGGAGAGAACAACCGTTATAATACAGTCACAGTATGGTCATGGTGCGGCCACTAAGTGGTCAAGTTGTGTTTGAAGAGGTCCTGTCACTTGGCTCACCCAGAGAGAAGATCTCCCAGAGCAGAATGCCAAAGGACCACACGTCGCTCTGTGTTGTATAGACCCGGTCGAAGATGGTCTCAGGAGCCATCCATTTCAGAGGGAGCCGCGCCTGTGGAGAGAATCACAGTTTATGAGACGTCGTAATAACCACTGCTAGTGACTGAGGTACGGCGTGTTCTTAGTAGCTTACGTCTCCCTTGCGGACGTAGTCGGGGTCTTTGTAGACGTCTCTGGCCAGACCAAAGTCACAGATCTTCACAATGTTGTTTTCTGAGAGCAAGATGTTCCTAGCTGCTAGGTCCCGATGGATGCACTTGCGAGAGGATAGGAACTCCATGCCCTTGGCCACCTGGAAGCTGTAGCTGATCAGGTCCTCCATGGTCAGGTGCTCCTCCCACTCACAACTCTCTGCTTGGGTTCAAATTGGGCATTTAGTAATAGCAGAGAGGTTACATTATCACATTATCACGTCATACATTATACATTGTGATCAGTGAAGTGGTGCATACAAATGAAGGATCTTCATTTGATCAATCTTTTGTTGCTTAGAATTCTCCTGCAAATAGTGTATTTGAGTTTTAAAAAGGCTTCTAAAGTTTGTAATTCCGACTTTGAAATTCATTTCAGACTTGATTTGCCCTAACGAAAAATGTATCAACACCTACAAAAATGTATACTAAATATTCCCCACATAATAATTCAAATGTCCTGTTGCTGCATGATTATTTTCCCGCTGTAGTACACTGGCTCAAGTTAAGATCCTACGTCTATATAAATCCTATTGGTGATATGTACAGTATTTGCATGAGGTGAGTATGGCGGTATAGAGCTGCAGTACCATCCTCCTCCTCTACGTGGCTAACAGAGCTCTCCTCTCCCAGTCTGGAGCAGACTGCTGTCCCAGTGCAAATGTCCAAGTGGGTGCTGGTCCCCAAACCCAGGTCCCCTTCAGTCACGTCCTCCTCCATCCGCTCCCACTGACCTGACCGAGGCCGCCTCCTCTGTAACCATGGAGAAATGGCATGTCAAAGGATCAAGGACCAAAAGTCCAATAGAAAAACTGGACTGGACAACTCCTGGCCCAAGCAATACAACATGAAATGGAAGCTGGTAGTTTCCAGCGGCTCAGGCAGGCAGACAATGTGAGAGCATCACGGAGAACACTTGTGTAATGGTCTGGGATCAGTGTAACCACATCAGAGGCTGGCTGAGCTTTACAGGCCGCTGTTGCTGGGGCATGGCTCATTTACCTTGAAGGGGCTGTACTCTCCACGCTTGCTCTTTAAATAGCTGGAGAGGTTGCCGTGTTTACAGTACTCCACAATCACCATCAATGGACCTGAGGGGAGAGGGAGGGAGAAAAGGTTCAGAGGAAGATTCATTAGAGCACTGTAGAATGTGTAGTAAAGTAAGGGAAAGCATAGGAGTGAGAAAGAGAGAGAGGACATGGAAACAGAGGCCCTCTTCCCCGTTCTCAGAACATGGCTTCCTCTCTGCAGTTTGAGCAGATATACAATTAGGACAGATAGAGCATGCTTGTTATTCTCTGCCTCTCACCACTAATAAAGCAGACACTTCCTGATGAACACAATGTGCAGAACACAAATGGAAGAGGGGGAGAAAGGGGTGCCAAGAAATGGTGCGAGAGAAAAAGAGGGGGAAAGAAAATAGGAAAGGGAATATGTGAGTGTGTGTTGATAATGTGAAGACTCACTCCCTGGTTTGGTGCAGGCCCCCAGCAGGTTGACCACATTGAGATGGTGGCCGATGTGGATGAGTATCTTCAGCTCTGACATCAGTGCACGGTACTCACTGGATGTGGCTCCCTCTGTGGTGGGCAGAGATAAAAACTCAGTCAGCTCATGTATTGTGTGTGTGTGTGTGTGTGTGTGTGTGTGTGTGTGTGTGTGTGTGTGTGTGTGTGTGTGTGTGTGTGTGTGTGTGTGTGTGTGTGTGTGTGTGTGTGTGTGTGTGTGTGTGTGTGTGTGTGTGTGTGTGTGTGTGTGTGCCAGGGGATGAGAAGGAGATGTACCCACCTTTCAGCATCTTGACTGCCACTGTAGTACAGGTAGTGGCTTTCTCTATGCCAAAGGCTGCTGCCTCTACTACCTGTCCAAAAGCTCCACGCCCCAATTGGTCACCTTCAAAACACACCAAATATCATTTCAGCCGGTGGATTTAAAACTAAATCTCGCCTGTGTATAGCACTCTCTTCCTCCCCAAAAATGTGCCCGTAAGAATCTGAAAGTCTCACCTAGCTTCAGCCTGTCACGAGGGAACTCCCACTTGTTGGCGTCGTATGTGAGCCTCTCACAGTGCTCGTCCATGGGCATGTCCTCAGAGTCAAGGATGATGGACAGGTACCCTGTCTTCATGTCCCCATTATTTGTCTAGAGAGAGGGAATGGGGGGATGAGAGTGAACGAAAGAGAGAGAGAGAAATGTATATATTTTTATATAATGACCTACAGATACAGTGTCTTCAGACATTTCCCCTGATGGGATGGATGGAAAGCCCCCTTTTCTGATTATTTATGGAAGTTTGTCTATGAGAGTTTGTCATGTGTTAGTCCCCTCTCTGCTGGTTCATCAGTTAGATGCCATGCCAGGCCCGGCCAGTGACGGAGGGCCTGGCAGCAGAATGTGGCTCTGTTGTTCCCCAACACAAAGGAGTGTAGACACTGACCGCTAGACCAGTCACTTCTCATCTGTCAGACCCAACCGTGTGTGTGTGTGTGTGTATGACTCTGTGTGTGTCTGACTCTGTGTGTGGGCCTGTGCAGAGGAGTGTGGAAAGGGGGTGAGTAGAGCAGTCTGTCTTACTCTTTTCCTGCTGCGGATGACGAAGACGATGAGAAGCCAGAAGAACATGGCGATGACCACAGAGCCAATAGGAACAATCAGCTCTACATTAGTCTTCTCCTCTGCACCTACAACCAAAACAATAACCAGAGTGAGTATGAAGTAGTGTGAACTACAGTAAACTGTACAAGGTTATTTACCTCTTCATTACTCAATCGTTATACAGTGCTGCTTGAAAGTATGTGAACCCTTTGTAGAAATTACAGATTGTTTTAGTTTTTACCATGAAATCTTAATTGGATCAGAACCAGTCTTTTTGATCTGACATAGCAGGTATATACAGTGCCTTGCGAAAGTATTCGGCCCCCTTGAACTTTGCGAACTTTTGCCACATTTCAGGCTTCAAACATAAAGATATAAAACTGTATTTTTTTGTGAAGAATCAACAACAAGTGGGACACAATCATGAAGTGGAACGGCATTTATTGGATATTTCAAACTTTTTTAACAAATCAAAAACTGAAAAATTGGGCGTGCATAATTATTCCGCCCCCTTAAGTTAATACTTTGTAGCGCCACCTTTTGCTGCGATTACAGCTGTAAGTCGCTTGGGGTATGTCTCTATCAGTTTTGCACATCGAGAGACTGACATTTTTTCCCATTCCTCCTTGCAAAACAGCTCGAGCTCAGTGAGGTTGGATGGAGAGCATTTGTGAACAGCAGTTTTCAGTTCTTTCCACAGATTCTCGATTGGATTCAGGTCTGGACTTTGACTTGGCCATTCTAACACCTGGATATGTTTATTTTTGAACCATTCCATTGTACATTTTGCTTTATGTTTTGGATCATTGTCTTGTTGGAAGACAAATCTCCGTCCCAGTCTCAGGTCTTTTGCAGACTCCATCAGGTTTTCTTCCAGAATGGTCCTGTATTTGGCTCCATCTATCTTCCCATCAATTTTAACCATCTTCCCTGTCCCTGCTGAAGAAAAGCAGGCCCAAACCATGATGCTGCCACCACCATGTTTGACAGTGGGTATGTTGTGTTCAGGGTGATGAGCTGTGTTGCTTTTACGCCAAACATAACGTTTTGCATTGTTGCCAAAAAGTTCAATTTTGGTTTCATCTGACCAGAGCACCTTCTTCCACATGTTTGGTGTGTCTCCCAGGTGGCTTGTGGCAAACTTTAAACGACACTTTTTATGGATATCTTTAAGAAATGGCTTTCTTCTTGCCACTCTTCCATAAAGGCCAGATTTGTGCAATATACAACTGATTGTTGTCCTATGGACAGAGTCTCCCACCTCAGCTGTAGATCTCTGCAGTTCATCCAGAGTGATCATGGGCCTCTTGGCTGCATCTCTGATCAGTCTTCTCCTTGTATGAGCTGAAAGTTTAGAGGGACGGCCAGGTCTTGGTAGATTTGCAGTTGTCTGATACTCCTTCCATTTCAATATTATTGCTTGCACAGTGCTCCTTGGGATGTTTAAAGCTTGGGAAATCTTTTTGTATCAAAATCCGGCTTTAAACTTCTTCACAACAGTATCTCGTACCTGCCTGGTGTGTTCCTTGTTCTTCATGATGCTCTCTGCGCTTTTAACGGACCTCTGAGACTATCACAGTGCAGGTGCATTTATACGGAGACTTGATTACACACAGGTGGATTGTATTTATCATCATTAGTCATTTAGGTCAACATTGGATCATTCAGAGATCCTCACTGAACTTCTGGAGAGAGTTTGCTGCACTGAAAGTAAAGGGGCTGAATAATTTAGCACGCCCAATTTTTCAGTTTTTGATTTGCTAAAAAAGTTTGAAATATCCAATAAATGTCGTTCCACTGAAATGATTGTGTCCCACTTGTTGTTGATTCTTCACAAAAAAATACAGTTTTATATCTTTATGCTTGAAGCCTGAAATGTGGCAAAAGGTCGCAAAGTTCAAGGGGGCCGAATACTTTCGCAAGGCACTGTATTAACTAATACTGTATGTTGGTGTAGAGGACATCATGCGTGTAGTGGAAAAACTACATTAAAAAGGTGCAGGTGCAAAAATAAGTCTGATCCATGGAAATCTAAGTGAAAGCCAAGTTGCATTGGTCAAATCAAGTAGGTAAGTAGAATCAGGTGGGTAAATAACTGGGTACCAATTGAACCAATCAAAGGAAATATCGTTAGGAAAGAGTTTGGGTGGGACTAAATAGATAAATAGAGATAGGAAACCTGGTCAGTTTGTTGTTACCCATCCAGGTGAATGCAAAGCACACCATGCCGAGAGAAAAGGAGATCTCAGAGGACATCAGGACGAAGGTAGTGAGAGCACGTCAGCATGGGGAAGGCTATAAAGTCATCTCAAGAAGATTTGAGCTCCATCAGTCCACTGTGAGGCAAATAATTTACAAATCGAGAGCATTTAACATGACAGCAACTCAGCCTAGAAGTGGACGCCCTTCCAAAATATCCCCAAGAGCCACAAGAAATCAGGTAAAAGCCAACCCTAACATAACATCTAGAGATTTGCAGACCTTCCTTGCTTTATCTCAGGTGACTGTGCATGCTTCAACAACAAGAAGAACACTGAATCAAAATGCCATTCATGGGAGGGTTGCTAGGGAGAAGCCTCTGCTGTCAAAAAAAGAACCAAACTGCCCGTTTTAACTTTGCCAGAGACCACCTGGACAAACCTGAAGGTTTCTGCAAGTCCATTCTCTGGACCGATGAGTCCAAAATTGACCTTTTAGGTCACAATCAACACTGCTATGTTTGGCGAAAACTCAACACTGCCTATCACCAAAATAACCTTATCAGAACAGTCAAGCATGGTGATGGAAATGTCAAGCTCTGGGGCTGCTTTTCCTCTTCTGGACCTGGACGACTCCACATCATTAAGGGAACCATGAATTCTGAGGGTTACCAGGAGATTCTTAAACAGAACGTCGGGCTCATGGAACTAAAGCTGGGCTTAAAATGGGTCTTCCAACAAGACAATGAGCCAAAGCATTCAAGCAAAGCTACCAAAGAATGGCTCAGGAGAAAGAAGATTTGTGTTTTGAATTGGCCAAGTCAAAGTCCTGACCTAAATCCAATCGAGACGCTGTGGGAGGACCTGGAGAGGGCAGTTCATACCAGACACCCCTCAAACATCACTCAATTGGCTGAGTTCTGTAAGGAGGAGTGGGGGGAACAATCTGTCAAAACAGATGTCAGAGACTGATTACTGGCTATAGGAGACGTTTACTCCAAGTTATCGCTGCTGATGGAGGTGAGACAAGCTATTGACTGAAGGGGTTCACATATTTTGTACATTTTGCACACATCAAATCTGAGTTTCTGTTAAATAAACAAAATAATAATTTGAAATAGATTTTCTCCGTCAGTTTGGAATTTGCCAATTACAATGTGCTTTGGCTATAAATCAGTACCAAGCTAGGAGGAACACGGTTTCAGGAAACCTGTGTGTGTGTGTGTGTGTGTGTGTGTTTGTATTGGCGGAAGGGCACTGATGGAATTCAGGCTGTGAGCAGACCTGATATTCTATCTAGTCATAACAAATGTTCTGGGGTCAGCATCACTCTGGCCAAAGTCAACCTGGAAAAAGAAACTGTCATCATACCATAAGTCTGTGACTACAAGCTGTAGAACCCTAATGATCTACCCCCATCATTAATGTTTCCACCCTACTCTCTCCCTCTTTCCATCTATATCCCATTTTCTCTCTTTTGCCCAATATCCCTCTCTTGTCCTCCGCCCACATATAAGAGGAACTTCTCGTTAGTGAGCTGAGGCAGCCTCTGTCGTCTGTCCTGCCTCGTTAGTGAGGCTCACTGGCGCCTGAGAGACCCTGAGCTCTGACTGGGTGACGGGCCGGTGGCCAGAGGCCTGTGATGGGGGCTGGGTCACGTAGGCTCTACAGATGCAGGATCTTAATTTGAGACAGTTTTCTACAGAAGGAAAATAATTCTGGAACAACATTAAATGGGAATTATTATGTGGATTATAATTAATGGACATTTTTTGTAAGGGTTGATACAGTTTTTGTTAGGGCAAATCAAGTCTGACATTTTAAAGTAGAAATTAAACACTGCAAATTTGCATTTTCTGCTGTGCCAGGAAATTCTTAGCAACAAAAGAGTGATCAAAGGAAGATCCTACATCTGTAACTGGTCACTCTCTGTACGTCTGTTTGTTTGTTTGTTGCTGTGTCTCAGTGTTCTAGGCCAGCCTTTCCCTTTGTCCTTGCTGGGCTTCTTATTGTTTGGTATTCTGAAACTCCCAGGAGGATGTGCTCTAACAGGGCCCGCTTCCTGCTCCGTGGGGGAACAGTTATTTATACACTTCATCTTTGATATAGCAGAATGTCTTAAGTGGGAGGTGAATCAGGGGAACCTTGAGGCCAGCTATAAAAATAAAAAAAATCTATAAATGAATGGATGGTCTATATGGGAGTTTATGGGAAAGATATTGTGAGTAAAACTGAACAAATTCATTGTGGTATGAATCCCTCTTTGGTTATGCCTGTACCTTCTTTTGTTTATGGATACACCACCAGAGAACAGGAAAGACAGGCATTACGTTATACTGCATTATGTCTGTAGCGTAATTAGTGTTGGCTGTTTCCTATGCTGTGGTCCAGTTTCCCGTAGTGGGAGAGACTGACCTTCAGTGATAAGGTTGCTCTGAGATGTGTCACAGCCCCGGCTGTTACAGGCAGTACAGGTATACAGACCACCGTCCTCCTCCTTCACACGCAGGATGGTCAGGGTCTGGTTCAATCGGCTCAGAATCACACCTGTGGCACAAAGAAAAGTCCATGGCATTAATACCAATATTGTACTGTATTTAACACAAAGTAGAAATGATAGCAGCAGAAGTGGTATATTAGTAACCATTGGGTCATGCCATTACCAGAGCCCTCCACCACTGTTTGGTTGTGTTTGGTCCACATCACGGTTGGGGTGGGTGTACCGGTCACCTCACATATTAGCATGGTCGTCGCACTGACGTTCACTCTCTGATCTGTCAAATTGTTCAGGATCCTCGCGGCCTCAAGTGCTAAAGAAACACACCAAGAAGACAAGACTAAATATTTTTCCAAACACTAGACTAGATTTAGGTACCCATGAGAGGACCTTGGTTAAGGACCTGTGAGTGGCCCAAGTGATTGTGGAGATGACTGATAAATATGGTCCAGGTACAGATTTGTACCTCTGAGGGTGAGGTGTCGGAGGAGACAGGTCCTCTCCCCAGTCTTGATGTTCTCCACCTGGCAGGCGTACACCCCCTGGTCCCTCCGAGACACATTGGTCAGGGGCAGCTCCAGGGTAACGTTGGTGCCCTGCAGCCCAGAGAGGACAGCCTGGGACAAGGGCTGCTGGGATAGGGACAGCCCCCGACATGACTGTACAGCAGGGACCTGCTCTGTGTCAAACTCATTTTCCACACGGAACCAGGCCAGATTTCCATAGATCAGCCTGTCTGCCTTACACCTCAGAACCACCTGGTCCTGCTCAATGGGCTCACGGGACGGAGACACACTCAGCTCCAGACCACCTGTAGACAATCACATGCACACACACACACTTCATCATGAGGTGTTCTCATGGACGATGCACCAATGAACACAAACAGAAAGAACAGAAGAAGCATAAAATGAAGCTTACGTGTCACATGGAAGACGATAATGCGTGAATCTTGTCCCGCTTTGTTAGAAGTCAGGCATTTGTAGAGGGCGTGGACCTTGGCTTTCTGGATCTTCAGAGAACTCACAGTCTGCAGACAAAATTATCTTGACTGTTATTTTACTAATGCATTGATATAATAAATGACTGGGATCATTTAGAGAGGAAGGAATGGTCTTTACCTTGTGTACGTGATCTGTGTCACTGCTAATTCGGGCGATAGGATTCTGCCCTGTGGTATTGCTGATGTCCCTCCATTTGGTACAGTCCTCCATCTTGACCCCAGAGCTCACCACTCCCGACCTGCAGAGCAAAACCAAAATCACTCCATTGACACACTGCTATTGTCACACACAAAAAAAAGCACAGCACCGTAGATACACAAAAACAAATAAACATACACACGCACACACACATATAAAAAGAGGACTATGACCTTTATAAATTAAACATGTCCCTGATCTATTGGTCCCTGTTCTCAGCTGGGAGATGGTTATTTCAGGAGAGGTTACGTCATTTGTTTACAGACTGGAGTGGGTGGGATTGTCAACAAAGACACACCACTACAGTAGAGACCAGAACTCAAACAGAGAAGCAAGAGAACAGAGACGCATAGAAATAGACGGCTAGAGAGAGAGAGGGAGAACACAAAAATGATCTGTGAAATGGGGAGCCAGAGATGATTGGAGTGATGGTGGTAGTGAAGGATGGAGGGAAGACGAGGAGGTAGAGACAGGGTTGCACAGGAAGAAGCCTTTAGACAGAGTAGTGCACTGTGAACAACAGGAAACCCTGACCAGGCCTGAGGAAGTGCTTGGATGTGCAGGCTGAAGATAAGACCTTACTGTTGGTCTGTACAGTAGACTGGACCATACACTCCAACCACTCTATCAACAATCCTCACATTACTGCATACCTGTGGGGCCCATTCACTAATCACAACCGATTATGAAGCCCCAGCTCTACCCAATCACAATTTTCCTAAGCGACTCAATCATCAAAGTTTTCTGGAATACAAGGCTATCCATAATCCATAGAGAATACTGGGATCATATGAAAATCCATACAAAACCATACAAAGATAAGATCGGTCTTCATGTTTTCTCCGTCTAAAGCCCCCTGGTGTTTTTAAATTATGCACGCAACTTATTGTGAGAAGTATGAATCACATCCTACAATCAGATGCAGGTCACAGGGCACACTCATTGTCTCTGTTAATGCTTTCATCAACATCTAGAATGCTGATGTTCCTCCACAGAATCAACAACCTGTTAACAATGACCATCTGAGGAGCAGCAGGGTGAGGTTACACACACACATGCGCATGCATCGTGCAGACACACACGCACGTACGCACACACACACACACACACACACACACACGCATAATGAACGTGAGACTTACTGAAAGAGGAGTGGGCAGTCCTCTCTGGACATCCACTGCCATTGGATGCGTGTAGGGGTGGGGATTCCACGGGCAGTGCACCTGAGGGTGGGGCTGCTGCCGTACATGTGAACATCAGTGTCCACGGCAACCTCCTTCTCAATGATATGGGGAGGGACTGAGGAGACATGAACCATGACTTGACAGGTGCAAACTCCATATGGCCTAGGCTAAGTGCAGTGTGAACGCGGCAATGGTCACATCACAGTTTAAGTCTAAGACAGAGGTACAGCATAAAGGAGAAAGAGAGGGGGGGATTATAGGACAAATTGGAGGGAGGAGCACGAGGGGAGGGGAGGAGAAGACTGGTGAGAGTAATGAGAGAGGAATGGGAGAGAGGAGAGGGGAGGTACATACCATTGACCAAGAGCTGGACGGTGCGTCTCTGCTCTTCTTTTGTTATCTTATTGATCAAGACCACGGTGTAATTCCCAGCATCCTTTTCAGCTAGGCCAAGGATCATGAGCGAGTCCCTGGTAGGTTTAAATCTATAGTCATCCTTGTAAATAAGCTGGTCATTCTTATACCTGTAGAAATATGGACAGGTTAAATTTACACAAATACGTAGTATACATAGAATACAATACAAACTACTGCAAGCATATACAGTATATCATTACTGTACATGATCAACATACCATCTGACTGTAGGTTCTGGGTAGGCGTCGAACTTGACTGGGATCTTAATGTTCTGGGCACTAGCGTTCACCCCCAGAACCTTAACCCACTTGTGGTCATCAAAATCAATAAAAGGTTTTTCTAATGTCAACAAAAAACAACATAAACATTGTCAGCTACCACCGTCATCAAAACAATTCAAATGTCACAAAGTAACATAATGGATTATTGTGCAATAAATCCAGACCAGGGGTCATTATTAATATAAGACAATAAGAGGATATCTGCAAAGAAAGTGTAAAAAACTCCAGACTATGTATCTTGGAGAACAGATGTGGCTTAAACCACTAAGTGTACCTACCAAAGACCACAAGAGATGCAGATGCAGTTTTGACCATTTTTCCACTGGAGGCTGTGCAAGTATACTTTCCTGTGTAGTTGCCGGTCACGTTCTCCACTGTGAGTGTGTTGGACAGTTCCAGAGAGCTCCACAGCTTCTTCTTGTGTGACGTGGTGTAGGTCCGACCAGAGCCATTCACTGGGGCCTGCAAGTGGGGCAGAAAGAAGAGCGAGGGGATAAAAGCACTGTAAATCAACTTAAAGACTGGTATAAGTGAGAAGACAACACCATGAATTATATAAGGGCAGCATTGAACTGAAGTTGTGTTTAAAATCTTTCCTGAAAGCAGGAAGTAAGGAGGAAACCTTGGGAGTAAGAGGAAGGGATATATCATATGGTATCCCTCTCTTGAATGGAATATGTCTATGGTGAGTCAGTTTAGTGTCAATATCATCACCATGTCTATGATTTCCGTGTTTGGTGGAATGTGATGACTAACATGTCAGTCAATAAAGCCTGAGTCAGTGATTTCATGTGCATTTAGTAATCAGTCTGTCTATAAGAGTGGGCCATGCGGAGTACTGACCAGGCTGATAGGGTGTGTCCAGGTGAAGTCGATGGCCACGCTGAGCTCTGTGTAGGCAGTGCAGTTTAGCACCAATTTCTCCCCCACAGACAGCCTCTCATGTGCCGGGGTCAGGGTGAGGTCATGGATCTTATATCCTGCGGAAAAGGGAGGGGAGACACAGCGGTGTGGTGAGCAGGCTATTGTTCTCATAAGACTCACAAAAACACACACAATCATTATGTTAAATGAACACAAACTTGAAAAGAAATGGACAGTTTCATTAACACCTTGGTAAGTCATAAATACAGTGGATCAAATTGGATTCATACACTAAACTAAAACCTAACCCACTTACCAACAACAGTAACAATGTAGAGAGGTGACTTGTAGGTCTCATTGTGTATGCGTGTCTGACAGAAGACCAGTCCAGCGTAGCTGATCAGGTGACTGGGGACTGAGACACCCTTCATGCTATCCCAAAAAATGTCCTTCCCGTTCGGATTAAGTTCTTTCGTGGGATACTTCTGACGAAAAAGGACACCGAATAAAAAAAGAAAAACTAATTACAGATACATCACAACATTGCATCGACCTGACAAAACTGAGTAAAGCAGGTTCTTTGCTAGTGGTGCTGACCGACCAACCCTCACATGGAAATTATGAGTGATGTTTTACCATTTGATCAGCACTGGCTAGGTCAGAGGGCAATGTGGTTTTTCCAACACTCATTTTCAGTAAAATATCCTATGAACCATACAGGTCATATACGAGGTCCCAGAGTTCTAATACTGCCTGAAGGTGGGGACAACCCAGGCAGGAAATGGAAACTCAGTTTATTGTTCCCTTGAACTGACATGAAAACAACGCAACAGACTCAGAATCTCACCTGACATTATCTGCCGCCCACAAAGCCTGCAGTCTAACAAAACATACCTGAGAGAGAAAGGTCTTTACCAACTGGCTTTGTTGACAGAGTAGAGCACAAATGTAGGCCACTTCATGTAGTAAGACTAGAGGAAAGGCAGGTATGAGGTGAAGCAGTCTTAGTTGTCAACTTTAGACAAAATAGATAGAATAACTTCTGGAATTTTGACTCCATTCTGAACAGAATATATTGCATGTATCCCATACTCTACATACTGTTCTGTGTTTTAATGTCTTTAAAGTCATTCTCCAGAACATTGGCAACTACTAAATCCTTTTTAAACGTGCCTCTTTGGGCTGGATATGTCAATGTGTAGTTCATACATGCATAATCTATTAGCAAAATTACTGTCTTGCCTCAATTAGCCACGGAATCCCTAAAGCAACTGTGTTCCTGGAAGCTGTGCTGTGCACTTTTCCCTACATTTCCCCCCACTTGGGTAAGCCCCCTTGCATTTTCGAGTTCTAACCAATGAGCCCTGCCATTTGAGTGACAGCTAGCAAGATGCACACACAGCAGAGCAAGAGAGAGCAATGATGTAGGGCACATATCTGCACATACAGTATGTGACCTAGTGAGCCATTTTCGGGGGACACTTTTGGCTGGTGAGCTCTACTTTAGTATGCCTTAAAATGTCCGCCCAAATGGACAATAAAGTCAGTGGATCTGTCCTTACGGTATGTAGCGTGACATTGAGATTTTCCACGGACCCTCGGCATGGGATGACCACCTGCACTCCCTCACTGATGAACACAACGTCATAGTCCTTGTCAGAGGGCACAAATGGCACTTTATAGTCTGAAATAAAACACAAATACATAAAGGAGTCATGAGACATCATGAGAGTCAACAACATACACTGTATGTAATCCATACTGTACATACATGAGATCAGGTAGGCTCATTATTAAGGCAGCTCTTGAGTCAGATAGTAAAGATTACCCATTGGGTCACGTTTGAGGGATTTGGTAAGCCTACTTGTCATTCCAAAGTGAGGTAATTATGATGCACACCTTGGACATAGACATAAACGGCCACAGAGGTTTTTCTATCCTCCACCGCCAGGTCTCTGTAGGAGCACTGATACTTCCCAGTCTCATTGACGGTGGCCGAGGAAATGTGTAATTTGATGCAGAAGAATCCTGACCCACTGCAGTCTACTATGGAGAGTCGACTGCCAGCACGGCTGCGATTATAGGATGTGGTCCATTCCAGGTTCTGACGACCACTGTAGATCCAAAGAACAGAGTGGGAATGATGTAGGGGAGAAGTTTGATGGATGGGTGGATGGGTGGATGGATGGATGGATGGATGGATGGATGGATGGGTGGGTGGGTGGATGGATGGATGGGTGGATGGATGGATGGATGACTTATATGGAGATTCATTATGTGAGGTATCAGAGGTAGTTGATATCAGTTTTAAGAAAATTTGAGTTATGTTTGCAGCCATATTTGCCAGGCTTCTGGAGAAGAGAGGCCCATCAGGTTCCAGTATGTCTCACCTGCAGGTGATCGCCAGTGTGTCTGAGGTGTTGATCCTGAGGACTTTCTCCTGGATGCTCAGTGTTGGGGGGTCAGGCATGAACCTGAGTTCTAATGCTGTAGGAATGGAGAGGTAAACAGTCAGTAAATCACCCTGGACTTTCTCCTGGATGCTCAGTGTTGGGGGGTCAGGCATGAACCGGAGTTCTAATGCTGTAGGAATGGAGAGGTAAACAGTCAGTCAATCACCCTGGTGATCACCCTGGTGATTGACTTATCTCAACAGTTCAGTCAGCATTAGCACACAGTGGAGATCAATATGAGACTGCTCTCTCTCATGTCAAACCAACCTTAAATCATGTGTATAGAAACATGTAGACTGGGAGACCGCCCGAGTGCAGAGTGCTAGTGATGTCTGAACATGAAATCAGATGGGTAATGGTTCCTATCCCAACTAAGGTTATGCTCTCCAATATCTAATCTCAGAATCCACACCAGACTCCTCAAACACACTAGTTTATTCTCTGCAACTAGAATGCTGATAGCTAGAACACATCAAAGCACATTTGTAATTCAATGATAAAATGAAGTTTCATTAATCATTCCAACAGTGGATTTCACAGAAGGGAGAAATGTTTTGCATCCATGGCGTGGACTCTATGGACTCTGTCGCTATTTTTCCACTCCTGTAGCAAATGGCGGAGCGGAGCTGTGTCAAAACAGGAAGCCAGGGCAGATGGGCCGGGTCAGGCTGAATAGCCCAGCTCTGTGTCGCCTAAGGTGGGGTTCCTGTTCCAGAGGATACGGCCTCCCAGAGAGGGCCTGGACACATACTATACATGCAGAAATGTGGAATATTTAGCCCCAAGTTATCCAACGTTTATGGAACAGTTCAATATTACTGATGTCTTTGATTAGCGTACTGATCCAAACAATATGAAAATGAAGTGTAGCACCAGAGTATTTAGGGATGTGTTGTCTCAATGCTAGCTCAATGGTCATTTGCTATACTGCCACAAATGAAGTGTCAAAAATGGATTGTTAAAAGGATTGAGGGCCAAGGGCCAGGGGTAATGAGGGCTACAACAGAATGTGGGGCCAAAAGGAATTGTAACTGACCTATGCACATAAAGAATAATCAACGCCACTGTTAACACATTGTAATTATGTAATGCATCACATTTTATACCTGGCAACTGTACTAATTGGATGTTACCAATTATTACACAATTTCTACTAATTGATGGTCAATCATTCAAATATGTTCTATTATATCGTCTACTGCCCTAGTGAGATAGAACCAATATTTTCGAGTTCAGACTTTTATACCCCCCAAAAAAATCCCTGAAATTATTTTAAGTTCTTATAAACATCTAAATACAGTTGTTAGTTTTAGTAAAGTCAAAATAAACCACAATTGAAACACATACAGGGAGTCAAAGATCCAAATGTTTTCTGAACATATTTAACTTAACCATTTTGATCAATATTATTTCTGTGTCATTTTACCAATCATCCGGCTGGCTCCCAGAAGAATGGCCACGAAATATAAAGTAATGACGGAGAATGCCTTTGCCATCGTCGACAATAGAGATGGATTGTCCCCGCATGAACACGCAATACGCAAAGTTCACTCCAGAAAGTAATCCAATGCTATCCGTTCATCACCTCTTCATGCACACTGACGATATTTGTCTATTCCACTGGACAATGTTAGAAAATGCTGAGCCAAAAACACAGTGAACTGAATAAAATAGATAATCCTATTTCACAGCAGTGCAACTATGATACAGACAGTGACAGTGACAGTGAGTAGTGCTCAACAGTTTGGCGGAGTTGATGGGTCGCTCTGACGAAGGATGGAGCGCAAATAGGAACGGGCAGTGGAAACGCGCTGTAGCAGAAAGAGGAGGGAGAAAGAGCAGTGAGACAACGCAAGGGAGGAGCAAGCCTCCCCATCTCTTCAGCCCCCGGTCCGTTATCTCTCAATTTAACCGACCTGGAAACTTGGATAAGTCCACCCAAATAATTAGGATCAAAGGCTAGATCTATAGGGAAGGAACTTTGGGTCGTGCAACACAATCTCACACTCAATTCGT